>NW_007252331.1:1473559-1590824 GCF_000164805.1 Carlito syrichta
AAAAAAAAAAAAAAAAAAAAATAGATTCCAGGTATTGACATTTGTTTTGGATTTTTGTGTTTGTTTTTTTTTTGTTTTTTTTTTAGTTGAGTCTCACTTCATCACCCAGGCTGGAGTGTAGTGGCATGCTCATGGCCACCCCAGCATCAACCTGCTGAGCTCTGGTGATCCTTCCACTTCAGCCTTCCCAGTAGCCGGAACTATAGGCATGTGCTACCATGCACGGCTAATTTTTTATTTGCCTGGGCTGGTCTCGAACCCACAGGCTCAGGCAGTCCACTCACCTCAGCCTCCCAAAGTGCTGGGATTACAGGCTGAGCCACCAAACCCAGCCAGAAATCTTAATTCTGTACCTCACTCCCCTACATAGGTAATCATTTTGCTATGTAGTTTTTTGTTTTTGTTTTTTGAGTTGGGGTCTTACTCTGTTGCCCATGCTGGAGAGTAGTGTCATGATCACAGCTCGTCACAGCCTCAACCTCACAAGTACCTGGGACTACTACGGGTGTGTGCCACCACACATGGCTAATTTTTTTATTTTTTGTAAAGACAGGGTCTCACTATATTGCCCAGGCTGGTCTCAAATTCCTGGGCTCAAAAAATCCTGTAATCCTCCTGCCTCGGTTTCCCAAAGTGCTGGGATTACAGACATGAGCCACCGTGTTTGCCCTTTTTTTTTTTTTTTTTTTTTTTTTTGAGTTGGGGTTTCACTCTGTCGCTCAGTCTGAAGCACAGTGGCATGATCACAATGATCACAGCTCACAGCAGCCTCACCCTCCTGGGTTCAGGCGATCCTTTCACCTCAGCGTCCCAAGTAGCTGGGACTACAAGAATGTGTCGCCATGCCCAGCCATTTTTCTTTTTTCCTGTAATGATGAGGTTTTGTTATGTTGCCCAGGCTAGTCTTGAACTCCTGGGCTCTAGCAATCGGCCCACTTTGGCCTCCCAGAGTGCTGGGTTTACAGGTATGAGCTACGTGCTCATTTTGCTAGTTTTTAATACATCTTTGCAGTGCATCTTTTTTTTTAAAAATGAGCACATTTCATATTTATTCCTATTTCCCCTTCTTTCTTAGATAAGGGTAGGATACTCTCTCAATTCTTCACTTTGTGTTGTCCACTGTTTAATGCTGCCTTGCAAAATCCCTCCACATCAGCTCATCCAGGCCATCCTCTTTCTCCAATGCATGTAGCACTCCATTGTGGAGCATTGTGGAGCACTCCAGAGTGGAACAGCATCAAAGGTCTGAGGGCCATTTCTCTTTCTCTTTCTGTAAACTGCATACATCTTTTGTTCATTTTTCTGTCCTGTCTTTTTTCTTCTCAATTACGTGTTTCTTGACTTTTCTTTTACAAACAGTGCTGCAATGAGTCATCTCTGGTGCCTGTTGTTTCATGTATATGAAGGTATATCATCAAGTGGGATTGATGGGTCAAAGGATAAAAACAGATGCAATTTGTCAGGTACTGTTACATTTTCCTCTCTGGGGTTGTACCATTTTGCATTTCCCCCAGTAATGTGTGAGAATGCCTGTGTCTCCACAGCCTTAACCACAAAATGCGTGTCACACTTTTGACTCTTTGCCAATATGATAAATAAGAAATGGTATTTCAGTTTAGTTTTTATTTATATTTATCTTCTGAGTAAGGTTGAACATTTTTTTCTTAGGTCTGAGGGCCATTTCTCTTTCTCTTTCTGCAAACTGCACACATCTTTTGTTCATTTTTCTGTCGTGTCTTTTTTCTTCTCAATTATATATATTTTTTTACTATTAGAGAGATTAGATCTTTTTCTCTAAGTTGCAAATGATTTCCTTTCTTAGTTTTGTCATTTGTTTCCTGACCTTTCTTATGTTTTTTGCAATGCATTAATCTTATTTTTATTTAGACAGACTAATCAATCTTGTATTTTGAGTCATAATTAGAAAGGCTTTTCCACTCCCAGGTGGTCAAGGAATACATTCAGGCTTTTTTTTTTTTCCTAGTACATGTGTAATTTCATTGTTCAGGTAAATTTCTATTGCATTTGAAATTTTTCTGTTGAATGGTATGAGATTGGGATCAATTTTGTTTCTCCAGAAGGTCATTAATCTTTCCCCCAAAGGTCTAAGATGCCACCTTTATCATATCCGAAATTTCCACGTGTACTTGGGTCTGTTTGCCAACTTTTCTGTTCCATTGGTCTGTCAGATCCAAGCTTCTTGAAATTCACCCTGTCCTATCTATGGGTGGAGGGACAGTGCATCTCTGTCATGCTCTTCCACACTCCAGAGCCTTCCTAACCCCAGTCAGTGAAATCCTATGTCTGACAACTTAGTCTGCAGCATGGAATAGTTGCACATCTATCTATTCCTCCGGTTAAGGACTTGGAAACTCTTCCTGGATCATGCTAGACTATCAGCATACTATGTACCAATCTGCACTATTCTGGCTTCTTGTGGAATTGCTTTTGATAAACAACACTTAGTGACAGGTCATGGTCCTATATTGAGGGATGTGCTAAGGAAAAACCCTGTAAAATTCAAGGGTATTAGATCATTCTCTCACTCCTGATTTTATCTTATTTTTCCTATATTTACCCAGATTTCCTGACATTATTTTATATCTTTTAAATTAGATGCATCCTTGCAAGCAGTTTTGGAGTATATATTCTTGAAGGAGGAAGGAAGGAAGGGAGTCACACAAGACGGATGACTTTGTGCTGCTGAAATACGTAAACGGTGCACAGTCCTTGATTTCAGATTTACTGCATTCTTCAAAGTAACTTCTTGAACAGGTTTACCTAATACAGAAAAACACCTTTGCTTCCAGGTCAAGCAGCTTTCATCCTTTAAATCTTATCATTTTGGATCAGATAGGAATAAATGCAGAAGGTTTTTAAAAGCTGATACAGATCCAGACAAGTATGTTAGTCACCAGGGTCTCAACTTACAGCACTTGAGTGGCTTTGTTGAGCACATCCGCACCTTGACACACCTTCGAACCTGTGCATGGGCCACATCGCCTCAGGGAAGCCTTGGCTGCCTTATCTCCCTTTGCGCCAGTCCCGCCAACTCTGGGCCCTGCTGGCACTTAAGGTGACTACATTGGCCTTGCTTTGCTGTTCCAGAAATTCCTCTCTGCCTTTCTAACTGCTTATGAAGTCCCTGCGTTTGTTGCATTTGATCCAGCATTTTTGCAAATACAAAAAGTTCCCCATCACAAACCAGCCTGCCATATCTTCCTAGCACTGATGATGGCCTTGTCTTGGGCCCAGTTGACCCTTCCTGGCAGGCCATTGTCCTGGCATTATTTCTTATCCAAAGGGCCCATATCCCTTAGTCAAAATTCTGAAATAAAAAATCTCCAAAAACAGGGAATCATTTGACAGCAAAACCCAGCATCCATGGATATGAGGCCATTTTTTTAGTCCTTATTTATCCCAGAAGATGTGAATGTTCATACCTGTTGCTGTGGAAATATGACTGTGTCTGCTTCTGGGGTGCTGTCCCAGAACCTGCCTGGAGTATCGTTAACATAGGCCATTTGTATCTGAATTCCAAAACAGGTCTGTTTCCCAAGGACTTGTGCAAAGGATTATGGTCCTGGAGAAAAGCAGAGGCTGGAGATGCCTGTAGTCTTATTCCATATGTCAAGTTAACTCATGCATAGAAATGACCCAGGCCTGGGCAAGTGAAGCTATAAGAATGCCCAAGACTTTGAAAACTTTCAAGCTCAGCTAGTAAACTCAGGGCTTCTTCATTCCTGGAAGAGCCACAGGACATGTAAGAAGGCTAGAAAAGAAGTCCCCAAATCAAAATGTTCTAGCTGTCCCAAAGTACCCAGGGTCTGTCAACTCTGGGTGCCCTGACACCAGATTTCTGGATTTACAAATCTAAAAAGATTTTAAACACGTTCCATATGTCATACACTGTTCTGAGTGCTTAACATGAGTAACCTAAGAAATTCTTGTGACATCCCTTTGAGGAAGTCGATACCACTATCCCTTTACAGATGAGGAAACTGAGGCTCATGAAGGTTAAGTATATCCATTACAGATTGAATGCCAGGAGACAGAAATCTCTCCAGCTATTTAAGCAGAGATTAAGAGAAGGGACTAGGAATTTTGAAAATCAGTAGAAGGGACTAGAGGAACAGAATAGAAGCTCAGCCTTTTGGAATGATTCCTAGCAGGACACTGCAGAAGCAGATTGGCAGGATTTCAGCCTCCACAGTCAGGAGGGGTGGGCATCAGGACTTCACTAGGGAACTGTCATCCTCAGAAACACCCACCTTAGCCACCATCTACAACCAGCAGAGGTGACCACAACAGTTGGCTTCAGAGTTGCATCACTTCTGCCATATCTGCACTCTGCTTTTCAACACGCCTGTAAAACGGTATCTGGCCTCCTAGCCTCTCCTTGCCAGAGGACAGAAGAACCATATGGCCTCCACTTTCCTTGGCCTCTCAAAGCATACACAAACACGTTTGCTTGGTGGAATCTAAAACACATCTAGAACCTAGACAAGCAAGGGAATGACCTTGCTGTTGCTTCCTCAACTTTGAAATACAGGAAGGCATATTGGGAGGAAGGTCCAATGGCTGTTGACTGAACCAGTCTATAGATGCCTACATAAAATAACTTCCCAAAGATGACACAGGGAGTGGTGGAACCAGGATTTAAAGCCAGGCTGTGTACTTCCAGCATCTAAGCTCTGTAAAGTATACTGCTTCGAGGATCCCAGGAGCTCATGCCTGGGGCTGGTTCCCCCTCACCCATGTGACAAGCATATCTTCTCCATAATTGCTTTCACTTGCTGGTCTACAGCTGGTCCATGTGCCTGCATGGTACAAGGAGCCTCTCGAGCTAAACTGAATCCTTTGGGGCCTGAGGTTGATGATCTCCTCCTAATGTCCACTGACTGGGTGTGTCAGTTACACATTGATATAACAACGCTACAAAACAAGCCACCCCAAAATTCTCTGACTTAAAACAGTAGACACGTCGTGTTGCTCGTCTATTCTACATGTTGGCTGGTTTTGTTCTCAGCTGGGTTCATTCACACATGTGTGGTCAACTGCGGGTCACTTAGGTGGCTCTGCTTATCTTGGCCTGGACCTCTCACATGATTGGGGTCAGCTGGCTGGTCTCTCATTGGGTTGGCTGGTCTCTTATCCTTCAATGAGCCTGGCCAGCATGTTCTGATAGCAATTTCTGAGAAATGAAAGAGGAAGTAGAAACGCAAATACATTTTCCAAAACCCAGACACACAGTCATATTCAAGGTCACAGTGGAAAGGGTGCTACAAAGATACAGGGCAAAGGGCATGGATACAGAGAGGCCATTAGTTGGGGCCATCAGTGTAAGCATTCTCCTCATTGGGGGAACCTTAGACGTAACATTAAATCTCTCCAGCAAGTCCAGGCGCCTGAACTCCTTAAAAAGCATTGCTCGGATGAGAGGTGAGAAGGGCCATGCTCTCTGGAACCCTGCAGGTTAAATCTAATGCAGAATTCAGCACCTAGGGGCTACAGCGAGGCTGGCATAAATGAAATCATCTGTTCTCCCGGCTGGCTTGGCTCTGTGCTCAAGCCAGGGCTTCCTGGCTGACTCAGGGACACGGCCATTAATTCGCGAGGCCGCTGCTTAGCAGAGCTGCTTCTCAACAAAGACAGCCTTTTGACATCTCAGGCGGCACGCTGCTTCGCCAATTAAAAGGCTCATGTCCTCAATGTGACAAATACCAGGGAAGACAATTCTACAATTCAGAACACAAGTGGCGGAACATGAGGCAAGTTCATCATGACTCCATCATTGGGCCTCTCGGTGAGACAGGACACAGCGCTCCCAAGACTTCCTGGGGCGTACTGCTCAGCTGGGCAAGACAGACCGCCTGGCCGAGAAGTTTCACCGGCCTCACAGCATCAGGTGAAGGGTCAGGGTTGTTTTTCGGTAGCTTAGATTTCGGCCTGCACATCTTATGTTTTCCTAATTCATATTTAATAACCTTACAGTGCTCTCCGGTGGCTGTGCTGTGAGAGATTGGGAGGCCAAGGTCTCCATGCAGCCCGGATCCTGGCTGACTCTTTCTCTGCAGAACACGAGGGGTTGCCCCAAGGCGCCAGGCCTAAGGGTTCAGTCTGCAGCTCTGATATTGAAAGACTCTAAAGAAAATGGACATTTCTCCCATTTTTTTCTTTTTGATCCGTTTCCCTTGGAAGTAAAGTTGAGCTGTCTCCCCAGGTCCCAAGGGAAAGCAGAGTTGTGTATTCTCTGCCTTGTGTCTCAGGAGATTTGTTTTAACTAAGTAAATAATAACTTTATTGAGATATAATTCAATACCATACAACTTACCCAATTTAGGGTATACAATTCAGTGGTGTGGGGTTTTTTTGTTTTTCTTTTTTCTTTCTTTTTGAGTCAGGGTTTCACCCTGTCACCCAGGCCGGAGTGCAGTGGCATAGATCATGGCTCACTGTGACCTCGACCTGTTGGGCTCAGGCAGTCCTCCTACCTCAGCCTCCTTAGTAGCTGGGACTACAGGCGTATACCACCTCGCATGGCTAATTTTCTGATTTTTTGTAGAGTGAGGTCTTTCTGTGTTGCCTAGGCTGGTCTCAAGCTCCTAGGTTCAAGCAGTCCTCCCGCCTCGACCTCTCAAAATGCTGGGATGACAGGCATGAGCCACCCTGCCTGGCCGATTTTTAACATATTCACAGATATGTGCAGCCATCACCACAGCCAATATTAGAGCATTTTCATCATCTCAAAAAGAAACTTCATATCCATTAACAGTCGGTTCCCCATCTTTCCTTCTCCCAACCCCTGGCAACCACTAATCTACTTTTTTTTTTTTTCAGTTTATCTTTCTTTTTCACTCAAACAGATTCTGACAGACATGCTTTCTGTCTCTATAGTTTCTCTTTATGTGGACATTTTATAAGCATGAAATTATAATGTGGTCTTTTGTGACTGAATTCTTTCACTTAGCATAAAACTAAGTAAATGTTTTAAGTTTGTCATTAAAGGCAGACGGCTGGATTTGAATCTTGACTCTTCAGCCTACTGTGTAGTTTTAGACAAGTGACTTAACCTCTCTGTGCCTGTTTACCCATCTTAATACTAAGACGATTCCAGTGCTCACTCCCATAGAACTTACTGGGTGATTACATGTAAAGGCTTCGAGCTGTGCATGGGACACAGGAGGGGCCCAGTAAATGTGAGTTTTCATCATCCTTCTTGTCCTGGACTTCCCTAAAGACCTTTCTAGCTTTTGGAGAGCCCTGCTTGCCTGTATTTATTTCCACAGCAAACACTGGCTATGGCTTGCACAGCTCTTCTCATATGGGCTGCACCTGTGTCATAGAGACGGGGCAACCCTGCATTTACCTTGGAAGTTTTCACTTGCGTCTAGGCCTCCTGCATCCCCTTTTTCCCGAGACAGTCTCCCCAGCTCCCAGGAAAAGCCACTGTTCTTAGATCCTGGCCCATGGGCTGCTCTCGGTGGCAGTTCATTCCCCTGCGAGTGTCCATTTGTGTTCTCCAGGCGGGGTTCAGGACTGTGGATGTGCGCATTAATCTGTTCCACCCCTCGGGCTTCTTTAAGCCCACAGGAAGTGTAGAAGGGATCAACATTGACCTGCGACCTGCTGCTGGGCAGGAAGTTGAGAAAAGTGACCCCTGCCCCAGATCGTTCGAGGAGTGTCACCTGGAGGGTGACTACTTGGTTCACTTGTGTATTGTCCACCCCTTTGTCCCTCAATACCATTTTTACTCGAAGTGTACTCATAGCCCTCATTGAGAAGAGCCACTGTCCCTGTTACTCTTCTTTCTAGAAGCATATCTTATCTACCCGTGTACAGTAATGCATCAATATTAACACTGTTAACTCTAAAAAAAGATACACATTTCAAAAGGTCACAGGACAGAATAAAGGAAAATATATCCTCAGTGCTGACAACCTTCTGGCTTCCTCCTGAAACAGGCTTCTTTTGATCTCCAGGTGCTGGAACTTTAGAAGAGTAAGTGGGCTCTGATGGGAGACTTTGAAGACTGATCACCCCCCCCACCCCCGACACACACACACACACACACACACACACACACACACACGAGTGCTGGAGCATGTGTGTACCTGCTTCATTTTTGCTGCGACTATGGTTTCTTTGTGCATTTTTATGTCTTTCCCATGTCTGGATTTGTCTCCCCTGAGAGATCATAAACTTCTATAGAACAAGTACGGTGTTGTCTCCTTTTATAGGAGTGTGCATTTCGTAAAAAAGAAAAGTAAAAGTAAATTTTTAAAAAATGTTTTTTGTCTGTGCCTACCATGTTCTCTTTCTGACTTAAGGTACCAGCAGTGTCTCTGAAAATTGTCTGGCAAACGCTTCCCAGACTTGCCATGGCCCGCTGGTTGATGTAACCCCACCGTGGCTCAGTGAGAATGTCAGACCAGAACCACCTTGTGCCCCAGAACCGCCTGCTCTGGATAACGCGATGGTAGAAGACGGCAGTTGCCAGCCAGGGGTCGACAGGCAGGATTCCTCTCTCACTCTGGGACTTTGCTCACGGTTGATCTCCCACACTGAAACTTTTGAAAATGGAAATGTGGGTATGGCATTTTCCTCCCTGCCATATGGGAGTTCTGGGGAAAGAGCCCACCTTTAAGAAGCATCCCTCTGGGAGTCCCTGCTGGGGCCTGGCAGCCCCTGAGTGCCTGCTGAGCTCTGCTTCTCCAGACACCCTGAGAAAGGGATGCCGGCGGCTCTGACTCTCGGAGAAGGCACTGCTTCAATTAAGCCAGAGAAACACGATTTATTACCAGCATGTTTTCAGTTCCAGGCAGTGCCTTGAAAAGGTCACCTTATATGAATATTTAGAAAAATCAAGATCATAAAATAAGAGGGACTTGGTGTTTTGTTTTTAAGAAGAAAATTCAGGTTCACTGGTAACTTACAATTGGCAGACTCCAATACTTTTTATTTCATCTGCATTTACTCTTTAAAAAGGAAGAGGCTTGGGAACTGCATTTGAGGAGACATTCTATGTCCTGCATTGGAAACCAAGGCAGAGAGTTCTGCTTGTGGGGCCTGAGGTCTACCCACTGTCTAAATGTCCCTTGAAGATGGGGCCTGCTTTGAAGAGCCTATTCAGTGCCTAATTGTTTTGTATTTGTTTCAGCTGATGGCTACTCTTTTCATTAGGGGCTTTTAACCTGTGAGTCATCCTTTGAAATACAGTTTTGATTGAGTCAGTTCTTCCTTTGAGACCTCTGTTGGCTCCCTTCGCCAGAGGAGAAAGTCCAGAATCCTGAACCTCCTGCCCAGTCCCCTTGGGATTGGGCCCAAGCCTTTCTTACTAGCCTCAGAGCTCAGTCTCGCCTCTGTCCTCCCCTCCTGTCCTATCCTCTGTACTACTGTTCCCATCCCATAGTGTGGAGACTTAGTGGATTACATTGTAGGATGGGCTTAGAATAAACTAGTATGTTTATTCTTTATTTCATAGATTCATTGTTTTAAAAAGAATTTTATTTTTATGCTTAGTAGGATGAATTTTACTTAAACCCCCAGGCAGACTCCATTTAAATCAGTCTATAAATTGTATAGTCTTGATGTTTTGTATAACTTTGATATACATTCTTTACAAAATCCTGGTTTTATTTTTAAAAGATGCAGATCATACATTTTACAGCAGTTATTTAGTCAGCTTTTTCTGCTTCCTTGTATAATCATATCAGAAGACGGAATAATGATTTAGTTATTTCATTTGCACAATCTCTCGTGACTGCTAAATGCTCTGCTCATAGTTTCTCTATGATTTTTGCTATCAAATTTCTCTGCTATCTTTCTCCTTGCCCAGATCTCTTCCATGGGTGATTTTTAAAAAAAATTTGTACAATTATTTCTCAGTGCCGCCTGCCCACCCACCAGACACTATGCCAGGTGCTGAGGATAGAGTGAGGGGTTAAACAGAAGGTTGCTTACCCCTAGGTGCTTGGCGTGGAATTCCACGGAGGCTTTCCATTAAATAAGGCTGAACTTGACAACTTGTAGTCACAGGAGTGAGGGGCACGTTTATTTTTCTCACGTCCACCACCTCTATGCAGTCAGTGTGTGGTCTCTGAAGACAACTTTATTATGAATGAAATAAGACACCCTCCCCTCCGATGCCTCTTGAATATCCACTCTTCTCCAGCTTGGCTCCTTTGGGTGGAGCTGTTGTCTTTAGTCTCTTGCTTCTTCAGTAACAAAGTTTTGGTCCACACATAAAATTGTACACTTACACAGTCTGTGGCCCCTTGTGATTGATTTATAAAACTCCGTAAAAAGGGTTAGCTAAAGCTATATCTTACAAATGACTGTATTAGAATTCAAAAAGTTCCATTTCAGGCCTAAAATAACGTTTTTCACCTTTCACCTGTTTTAAGTTAAAATATTTCTACTTGGTTTGGTTGGATTTTGGTTGGTTTATCTTTACTATTACTGTCATCAACATTGAATTGTCTTTTTTTTTTTTTTTCTTTTTTTGGTGAACGTCTTTGTTGATTAAGTAGAAATCCGGTTAGTGTAAGATATATTTGGTTATGAGTCTTATTCAACCTTCTGCTTAAGAATTTCCTCTGAGGACAGGTAGGCAAGTTTGCCATTGAGAAATGAAGAGGAATGGTCCCCTGATCTCCTTGATTCTACCACAGCATGTTAAAGCATACTCTTTGGCCTATTTTTTAGTCACCCACAGTTGTGTGCTGAATTGTGTCTTCCCAAAGTTTGTATGCTGAAGCGCTAACCCCCAGTACCTCAGAGTGTGACTGTATTTGGAAACAGGACCTTTAAAGAGGTAATTAAGGTAAAATAAGGTCACATGGGAGGAACCTAATCCAATGTGACTGGTGTCCTTTAAGAAGATGACACACAGCAAGACATCAGGTTTGCACGCACACAGACAGACCGTGTGAGGACACAGGGGAAGACGGCCACCTACAGGTCAAGGAGAGAGGCCCCAGAAGCAACCAAACCTGCTACACCTAGCTCTTGGACTTCCAACTTCCTAGACTGCGAGAAAATAAATTCCTGCTGTTTAAACCACCCAGCCTGTGGGATTTTGTGACTAACACAGTCACAAAGACTATTTCAAAGGATTTTTCTTCTAAGCAAATTCTTGTCATGTCTGGAAGAGCCAAGGCAAAGAAGACTGCAGGCTGCAAACCCTTGGTGCTGTGGGACAGTGACAGCAACAGGGCTGAGAGGTGGCCATCTCCACAGAGCCCCCAGTGCAACCCCTGTAGCAGTGGAGTGCTCACAGAGCCGTGCCAGGACCCAGGAAGATGCAGATGGAAGCATGTGTTTTAGAATCCTTGGAGCAGAGATTTAGGCTTTGCTCTGGAGTGCTCATTCTCTTTTCCACGGATCTTAACAAAGCATGTGAGAACTAAATCTGAAACTTCTTCTCTCGTAAGGCCACGTGATGCGTGCGTCTAGCACCCACGAGCGAGGAGCCGGAAACAGCCTCCTGCGCCAACTCTGCGGGGTTCTGGCTACTTGTGCTTTGGTGTAAATGCTCGTGTGGTGTTTTCTGTTCCTGCCACGTTGCACGCTTCAGCCCGAATGCTGCTTTATCGCTGCTGTGGGGATTTTTGACAACTTATTTATAAGTATTCAGATTCTGGAATCTTAAAAAAGAGGGTGGCTGCTTCTTGACACTGAAATTTTCCGAGGATGGCGGTTCCAGAAGCAGCCCTCGTGGGTCACCCGCAGGGCTGGCAGGGGATGCTGCCTTCCTTGTACACCCAGGCTGGATTAAAGTGTGCTGACTAGCCCTGCTGAGATGACTGGGCAGAGGGAGAAGAAAGGTGGCAAGGTCACTCCAGGTCACGCAGGCCCCTGCAGAAGCAGGTTTGGCGGGAGGGAGCCGGGTGGCAGCATCTCGGGTGGCAGCATCTCAGCTGTCAGGAGCAGAGGGGCAAGGATTGGTGCATCCTGAGGCTCTTCCAGGGTGTTTGCTGAGACCCTTCAGCATACCAAACTCTGTGCTTTCCCGATCCGGGGACTGGAGCTAGAGGCGTCTGGGGACAGGGACAGGAGGAGGATAAAGCAGGCCCTGGACCACAGGGTGTAGAGTAACCCTCACATGCACAGTGACCAGTGTAGGATGATGTTTGACCAAGGCTGAGCTTCCATGGGCTTCAGACACAGAGTGGCCAGGTCTTGCAGGGCTGAGGTGACTCAGGTAGTCTTTTCTTGTGGGAAGTGGTGGCACTGAGCTGGAGGAGAAACATCCAGGGGCTATTAGTTCTTTCCTTCATCTTCCTCTCTTTTGAGTCTGTTGCTTTAGGGGTTTTGCTGTGGTTCTGAGCTTCTAACCCCACTCAGGACCCCTGCTACGTGGCTGCTACTTCTTTGAACTCTTGGGTCACCTCTCAAACCTCAGCTTTCCGAGGTGGGGGTGCCTCTGGAATTCCCTATTCTTCCTTGAAGGTGTCACGAGGATTGTGACAGTCAATAAGAATTTTCCAGGCTCTGAAGCATCAGGAAAAAGCCCCCCACCCCCACCCCCTTCCCTGGAGTGACCCGTTGGCTGGGAATCCAAAGAACATGTAAGGATGCCCACTCCTGGAGAAGAGAGTAAGGGTCAGCATGTCAATCACTGTCCCAGGGGCTCCAGTGCAGTCTGCAGCAGCGTTGCCCCAGAGAGGGCCCGTTCGAGTTGCTCACTCAGCAGACCCCAGGGACCGACCAAAAGCTCACTATTCAGCATGCCCGCTTGCTCATTTATTTCACACATTTGTGTTGAATGCCTGCTTCCTGCTAGGCCCTGGTGCTCCCACTGGGGCAGGGTTGGCAGCCTTTTCTACAAAGTAAGTATTTTAGGCTTTGAGGGCCATTTCGTCTCAGGTGCAACTACTCGAGCCTTAGGGCCAAAGCAGCCATACACAGTACATAAACACATGGCTGTTGCTTTGTTCCAAAAAAAACTCTATTGGCAAAAGCAGGCGTAGGGCTGCATGTAGCCTATAGGCTGCTATGTGCTGGCCCTTGGACTCTTTACAGAGGTAAACAAAAGTGGACGTGGTCTGTCTATATAGAGCTTTACTCTAGGCCAGGAAGATAGAAATTCATCATATAATCACAGACATTAATTATAATTACGGACATCTCATAGCTCTACAAGCCGGGTGGTGTGTTATAGTCTCAGATCAGGAGAGGCTTCCCTCAAAAACTGATACTTCTGTTGGGATCTGAATGAGTGTTAACCAGCTAAAGAGAGAGAGGAAAGAGCATGTAGAAAGGCCCTGTGGCATGGAGTATGGAACATCTCAGGAGCTGAAGAAGACCGGAGGTATAGTGGAGAGGAGAATGGAGATAGGGAGAGGGAAGTGGGGCCAGGCCATATACAGTCTTGGGGCCATGCTGTGCCTCCAGCCTTTATCTGGGACTAATGTGGACAACTAAAGCAGAGGAGAAACAGGCTCCGATTTGCATTAAAATAAACCAAACTAGCTGCAACATGAAAACCGATGAGGGAGGAGCAAGTGAGGTTTCAGGAAGACCAGGTGAAAGAACGATGGCAAGAGAGGACAGTAGCCATGGGGTGGAGAGAAATGGATTGCAGGAAGGGATCTGTCGGCGTTGTGGGGGCAGGGGAGTCATCGTAGGCTGGGTGTGGAGGGAGAGAACCTGAGGGTGGCTCCTAGGGCTGGTGTTGTACCATTAGAGGGTTAGCGGTGCTATCTATGGAGACCAGAAGTCCTGGGGAAGCCCAGGGCTCTTTAATCTGTTTGGGTGAGAAGAAGGGGCGTGATCAGTTTGGGTTGTCTTTGAGACATCAAATTGGAGGTGTCACGCGTAGGTGAGATGTACAGACCTGGAGCTCACAGAAAAGGTGGGACTGGAGAGAGTATTCAGGAGAGTCATCAGTGTAGGGAGAATGATTGATGCTTTGAGCATGGATTAGATCACAGAGGGGAAGAGGACAGAGCCAAAAAAGAGAAGAGGGCCTAGCGAAACGTCCATAAGGTACTTTGATACTTAATAGCCTGGGAGATGAGGTGATCTTGCAAAATAGATGGAGAATTAACAACCACGGAAGAAAGGGAAAACATAGGAGTTCGTGGTGACCTGGAGGTCAAGGGAGGTGTCTCAAGCAAAACTAGCATTCAACCTGTATGTACGGGCATGATGGGTCTCCAAGTGCATCTCCAGTTACTGTTCTGACTGGGCAGTTCATTCTGATGGATCAGTGCCCATGCCACACCTTATCATCCCTGCTTTCAAGGAATGGCCATCAGTGTTGAAGGCTTCTGGAATAGCAAACAAGATAGAGCAGAAACTTTCCATTGGATATAGACTGTGGAGGCGGTTGTTGACCTGGCGAGAGAAACTTAGTTAGATGGAGTGATAGGCTGAGGGGTGAGCAGGAGGTGAGGAAGTGGATAGGAGGCCCAGGCAGCCCTTCCAGAAGCTTCACTATGGTGGAGAGGAGCTAAGTAGGACAGATAGGGAACTTGAAGGGGGTATAGAGCTGAATTGTTTTTCAATGTTGAAATGATGAAAGGGACTTATTTATTCTGTGTATTTATCCATTTAGCAAACTCCGCATCTCATTCATTTATTCGTCACTTCATCTAGTTCATATTTAAGTGGGATATTTATTACGAACACCAAATTCATTTTATTTCACTCCCTTCTCAGCAGCCATTTATTGAGCACTTACTATTTGCCAAATACTGGATCAAGGTCCCAGTGATGTTGTCATGAATAAGTGATAGCCTGTGTGTTCAAGGGGCTTATAGCTTGGTCTAGTGCAGTGGTTCTCAGCCAGGGGTGATTTTTTTCCTGGGAGACACTGGGGACAATGTCTGGAGGTACTTTTGTCATGAGGTAGGGGGAAAGGGTGCTACTGGTATCTAGTGGGTGGGGGCTAGAAATGCTGCTAGACATCCTACAATGCACAGGCCAGCCCCACCACAAAGAATTATCTGGCCCAAAACATGAATAGCGTGAAAATTGCTTGATAAACATTTGCACGTGGTAGCTACAGGAGATCAGAGGATGGGCACGCAACAGGCACAGTGGAGCTGGCCGAACAGAAGGTGAGAGACAACCAGGACAGGTGGAGGCCACAGGTATAGAAAGGTGTGGGGCTATGATGAGGGAGCATGGCACAAACTCAGGAGCTTCTATCAGGTCAGAGTGGAGGCACTGAAGCTGGGAAGGGCAGAAGTTGCCAGAGCGGGGCCATGGCCATAGGTATCATGCCAGGTATCTTGGATTTGGGTCTATTCAATTTAATTTTGACTGAAGGATTCCGCATGAGAGGAAACTAGGTTGGTGTCTGAGGAAGATCATTCTGGTGGCAGGCAAGATCCAGCAATAATCACTAACATTTATGGAGAGCCTACTGTGTGTCAGGCACTTTTTTTGAGTATAGTTTATTGTATTATCTCACTTATCTCCCAACAACCCAATAGGGAAATGTGATCCCCATAATATAGCTAAAGAGACTGAGGCAGAGGGGTTAAGTAGCTTGCTTGACATCTGCTGACTAGTAACTGAGGAGCCAGGACTTGACTCCAGACTGGGCTCATAAACAGGCATGAGACAGCCTGTGGTTCTTTCTGTCGCCCCTGTTGGGTCTCAATTCAAAATGTATGTGTTCCAACACTTTCTGCAGCTGCTTCATGAATTCTGTGCCTCCAGCCTTAAAGAGTGTGGCCTTGAGGTCATCACTTTAATTCCTCCTGATTAGGGAGTTCTCATGTAGCTGTTCATTTTTTTAGGTTCTCTGTGACTGAAATGCCCCATCAAAGGAAAAACACTTGAGGGAAGTGTGCTGATGGGAAATGCAATTCACTGCTGCCTGAGACTTTTAAGTGGACCTGCTGTCCTCGGGCGACTCTTCCACCTTGTATGACTTGCGCTGCCTTCTCCATAAGACACCCCAGCCCACAAGCTAATGTGCCCCTTCTTTTTTTAATCTTTGCTGGGGGGGAAATAGGTGAGACTGCATAACTAATAAAATTTAAGGCAGGTCTCAGTGCTCGAAGCTGCACCATTATCCAGTGCAGATCCTGCTTTCGGGGTTTTAATTCCAGCGGCTCCCCCAGCCCCCTTAGGAGGCCCTAGTGGGAAGTGACAGCCCTTCTTTGTCCAGGACTGTCAGCCCCTACAGAGCGGAAGACTGAGGCTCATGAGTGGAAGCAACTGCAGTGGCTGTTCCTTCCACCAGCGAGGGAAGAAAATGTTTGCCTAAGTGTCAGATGCTGAGGGAGGCAGGTGACTGACAGGTGGGACCAGAGGATGACTGTCACCTGGGAAGTTCCAGCAGCACTCCTCCCATTTGGACAGAAATGCCCAGACACATTCTCATATATATATAGGCTTTTAAGTAAACGTGTCTTAATTTAAAAAAAAAAATCAGTGGCAGGGTTCCGGCAAAGCGTAAGAAATGCTGACTGGTCTGTGATCGGGAAAGAGTGCCCCCCTGAAGAGGAGGCAGGCTCTGTGGTACACTGCATGGCTAGCCTAGCCCACTGCAGGTGGGCTCTTTGAGGCTGGTTTATCACCTATGAGTTCACAGCCCTGAATTATCCCTTCTTGACAGAAACAGCCCTAGGCTATGGCCTCTGTCACTGAGGAGTCCACAGAAGAAGCCAGCTCTGATCTCTAGGTTTCTTCTATGTTTTACTTCTTCCTGTAATGAGTCCGTAGAAGGACAGAGAATTCTCTGGGATTCAGTTTCTCCATCTGCAAAATGAACAGGTTGTTGGACTAAACAATCTAGTATCCCTAGTGGCTTTGACTTGAGGATTAAATTAGGCCTTGGCCAGGAGGAGGACTGCCCACTTACAGTGCCGAGAAAATCCACTTTATACCAAATGTAAAACAGATTCCCCCCTTTCCCAATAAAAGGCTATCGACATTTTTTTAGCCAACCTGAATATATGAATTTTGTTGGAATATAGATGCATCAAAAACCATTTACATATAATATTAAGTATTTTAGTTACACACATTTAGAATGTACAAACTATATAAAGTGCTAATTTAGGGATATTGCCTTTTCCACTTATATTTCATGAGTCATGATTCAAACTTGGCCTGTGCAGCTTCACCTCCTGTGTGTGCGTGTTTTCCAGTGTAATTTCTTATCACCAGAGTGACTTTTTGAGTTCTTTGACAGTTTTCTGAAGCAAAATGATCCTCACTTCCACCCAAGTTTTTGAGAGACAGTACTTTTTGAATCCAAGGATTAGACCCTCCCTGAGAATTTTATCCCAAGCCACAGCCCCCAATTCCCATAACTTAAAGCAGTTGTTTTTTTGGTTCTTTTTTTTTTCATTTGGCTTAAAGGTGAAAGCTCACAATCTCTTGCAACAATTAACCATTTGTTGTGTTGCTTGTTTTTTTATTTTATTTTATTGTAAAGATGTGGGGTACAAGTCAGGATTAGGTACATAAGTAGTTTATGTGCAGATGAAGTTTGGCCTTCCAACTGGTCCTCACTTCCTCTGGTTTAGGGTCAGGTACCCTTAGTGATGTTATGTGCCCCACCCACCTCCTTCCCCTGGCAGAATCCTGCTACTGCTGATCTCTCTCGTAGTATTGTGATAAATGTTCAGGACCCACTTATTGTTTCTGTGATAGATCACTGAGTATAATAGACTCTAAGTCCACCCAAGTTGCTATGGAACCCATACTTGTGTCCTTCTTTATGGCTGCGTAGTACTCCATTGTGTTTATGTACCATGTTTTCTTTATTCAGTCCACTTTTGATGAGCAGGGTTGGCTCCATGTTTTTGCTATTGTGAATAGTGCTGCAATAAGCATGTGTGTGCAAGTATATTTTTTGTAGAATGATTTGAGTTCCTGTTAATGGGATCTTTAAAAGTCTGTTTATAATTGCATCCAGGCACTAAATCATGAAGTCAGCACTGTTGCTACTGTTAATGTCCATTATCACTATGTTACCTGAAATGTGTTTAACAATTGCAGCCCCTAATCAAGGTGTCTGTCCTGGAAAATATGAATTCTCTCCATCTGAATCACAAAATGTATTGTGCTGTTACTGTTTTAAATTTTTTTCAGATAATTGGGACCTGCTATTTCATATTTTGAAAAGCAGTATAGCAGATAAAACCCTGAGAGGTTCAAGAATAATCTGG
Source organism: Carlito syrichta (assembly GCF_000164805.1). Lineage (NCBI taxonomy): Eukaryota > Metazoa > Chordata > Mammalia > Primates > Tarsiidae > Carlito > Carlito syrichta. The sequence continues at coordinate 1,491,700 of NW_007252331.1, forward strand.
CCAGGCGTGGTGGCTCACACCTGTAATCCCAGCACTTTAGGAGGCCAAGGCAGGAGGATGACTTGATCCCAGGAGTTCAAGACCAACCTGGGCAACATAATGAGACCTCATCACTATAAAAAAATCATACAATTAGCCAGCTGTAGTGGCATGCAGTAGTTCCAACTACTTAGGAGGTTGAGGCAGAAGGCTCGACTAAGCCCAGGAGGTTGAGGCTGCAGCAAGCAGATTGTGCCAATGTACTCCAGCCTGAGCGACAGAATAAGACTCTGAATCAAAATAAAAGAAAAAAACAAAAAGAATAATTACTACATCTGTGTTAACTAAATTAATTAATTAGTCTTTTTATTGCTGTAGAATCTATCAGTTGATAGATAGCTTGACTATAAGGCAACACCTTTTTGGAAGGATAATGAGGCATGGTAGCTAGATATTTGTGCATAGACAAACATTTTTAATGTACAAAATTCTCATTTAAAAGTCATCAGCTTGCTATCTTGCACATATAAACATTTCTTTACCAGCTTTTTAGTAGCCCGTGCAAGCATAGGCAGAGGTCTCCAGTAGAGCCAGAAGATGGAAAACAGTGTTGGGTCTGCTGGGCCCCCCAAGAACTCTGACCAATATCTTTCCCCACTTCCCAAACACCAGGAGCTGTAGGCTCTTTCTGACCATCTCTATGCCGACCTGCTGCTGGACTTTTGTGTACTTTAATGAGCATAGAGTCGTTTGGAAAAACATACTGTGCTCCACAAAAGGAAATAGTAATATAATCAGAAATGATTATATTTCAGCACTTCAGTGCTATTGCTGCTATTAATGTCCATTATCACTATATTACCTGAAATGTGTTTAACAATCGCAGTCCCTAATCAAGGTGCCTGTCCTGGAAAAATGTGTATTCTCTCCATCTGGATCACACTATGTATTGTGCTGTTACTGTTTTACATTTTTTTTCAGATAATTGGAACCTGCTACTTCATACTTTGAAAAGTAATGTAGCAGGTGAAGCCCTGAGAGGTTCAAAGCCTATGCTTCCATCAGGGAAATAATGCAATTTCCATGCAAAATGATTATAATATTACTCAGTGATTACATGGGGGTGAGGGGGTATTCTGTTTTTGTTAGACTTTTGAAAGTGGCAAATTGAATTCCATCCAAGTAATCAGAGGTTATGAGTTTCCAGCACAGTGTGTTTGTACTTGTTGGAGGCTCGGGTCCCCAGGGTTCCCCCAAGCCCAGAGTGCCTAGAGCCTTTGCTGACCGCTTAGGGCAGGCATGGTAGCCGAGGGAGTTAATTTCTTGTCGGCAGCCTCCCATTGATGACAAATGGTAGTTGGAGGGAAATACTCCAGCTGCCTCACACTTCGGGTGGGACAGCCATGAGACCTGCTCCTCCTTGTCTTGAAGAGGTCCCCCATGGGATCGGCCCCCGTTGCCTGCTCATTTAGAGCAATCTGTGTGAACTTCTTTCACTGTCACACATCCCCACTCCCCTTCCTGAGCTTCCTGGAATCACTGTCCAAACAGACCACTGACCTCAAATCATTGTCCCACTTCTGGTTGACAAGAATGGCACACGTGGCCTTCCTGCTCTTCCCTTCCCCCTGTTGAGGGGCACCTGGGGGCTTTTCTGGATCCTTTTCTGTAACCCATTTTGTGGAGGACTCTTGGCAGTACCCAGAAGTCTGTGCTTTAAGGCATCATCATTCTGGGGGGAAAAAAAAAAGAAAGAAAAGTCTGAACATTTCTTGTGGTCAGGAAGGTGATGGGTATAATTTATTTTTCCCACCTCTTCTCTTAATTATTATGACTCCATTCAAGTGAGACAAGATGATTTAATCTGGGCTTATTTAAAATGCCCATAATCAATGCTCTCATTTTGAACATGTATCTGTGTGCTCTTAGATAATTTATGTATAATTTTAATAGATTTGTCAATGGCAGCTTTTCCTCATCTAAACAGGCCGCTTGCAGACAGATCGCTTAATTTGCTCCTCAATGTTATTTTTCATACATGGCTGTTGCACGGCCGACAGACAGCAGATGATCCCATTACAAACACATTTGACACAGCATCTACTATGGGGATGAGCACACTCAAGGTCTCGCACTGTGGCAAGAGTATGTGTCTCTCAGAAGGGCCGGATCCCGGAGAACAATACCACCATGCAGGTGCTAGGGCTAGCCCTCAGCACTGGGGAGGTACTGATGGGAGGGGCCCTGACTTCCTGCTGTAACTGACTGAGGCTGCCTGTATTGCACCCGTTTCCCAGCTAGGGGGTCACTACCAGATACTTCCTACTTTCTACCTCAGTGTGTGTGAGGGTTCCCAGTCCCCCACAGGACAGGCTAGAGGTGTCTGCTGGTGTGAAACCCGAATTATTCCTAGGGATAAAAAAAAGGTTGTTTTTTTTTAAACAAAACAGCCCCCAGCCGATGAGAGGTAGGAGGTGAAGAATGAATACCCCAGCTTCCCTGTCTCTTGGTGAGACACCTCCAAGGTGCGTGCTCTCGCCGAGGGTCGCCAGCAGGATAGAGCCGCAGTTGTGCACAGCAGTGACCCCCTGTGAAGATGTCCTTGATGCCTTTCTCCTATCCTGCCTCACATCCTACTCCCTGGGTACCTCATTGGATCAACTCCCAAAGAACCACTTGTATCCAAGCACTTGCCTCAGGATCTGCTTTGGGAGGACCCCAAACTAAGGCACCTGCCCCTCTGAATCTCTCCATATTGATCTCTTAGGTGCTCTTTTCCTCTGGGACCTCGCTTAAACCCCAGCATGGAGTCTTCCCAGCCCTCCAGCCTGGGAACTCTTCCTCTTCTGCCACCTCAGCAGAGTTAATGTAGCCCTCGCCATTGGCTGCCTTGTGCCTTATGCCACCCGGTTTCTGCATGTGGGTGTGTGATGAGACAGATGCCAACACTACCAGCTTCCTGCTGACTTGCACATTTGTCTCAGAGGTGAAGGTTCTCCATCCAGGTCCTCAATGTGGAGTGACGACCTGATCTAGCAGGATGAAAGACCGGTAGCCAGACAGCACCAAGAATACACTCCTTCATAGGGAAAAAAATAGAGAAACCCCTCCTTCCAGAGACTAATGTGAGTGCGGGTGGATTACTTGCACCATTCCCATCCGCTGGAGTAATTGCAAGGCGAGTGCATTGTGTTCCAGGGGAAAAATGCTCTCAAGATGCAGTAATCCTGCCATGCCGGCATGTGACAGAGAGAACCACATCAACTTCTAAATTTTCTCAATGGAGTGCGATGTGTGTAATGTGTAATAAAATATAAATAAGCCTTTAAGAAGCATCTATGTGTTTCTTTTTATCAACCTTTAGATGCGTTAAAGCCAAGTACAATTTTATATGAATTCTAGATGATATGTAGTATTTTTATTTGCTACTTCATTGCTAAATGTTTCATATAAAACTGAAGAGGAAAAAAAATACACAGTCCCACATATAAAAGAAGAAGCAGATGGCTAAATGTGCCCGTGGGAGAGCGGCAGTGAATGGAGTGGGTTCAGAAAGGAGGCTTTCCCCCTGCTGGGTACAGGCCCAAGAAGGAGTGGAGGGAGATTCATACATGTGGTGACCTATGTTCATTAGTCCTTTGCTTCCACTGTGTTTTAAGTAGGCCATTAGTATTCATAAGAATCTACAGGTATCTTTGTTATGGTTTTTTTAAAATCTTTTAAATGTACATATAAATGAGTATGTATTATTTATAGATATCTTTGGATTTAGAAACATCAAGCTTGAAAAATAATGCAGCAAGGAATATTTGATTTAATGCTTGCTGGGGAGGGGAGGAGAGGGAAGGAGAAGAGACGGGGACTTTCAGTAGGAGGGAAGACTGGATTGGGACAAGTTATCTGACCTTTTGGAGGAACTTTCCTGGAAGCTCTCCTGTGACAGTTAAACTGCAGAAAGATGATGGGGTGAAGGAAAGGACAGTGGCCAGGGAGATAAGAAGCCCAAGGTCTTGCCCCTGGCACCCTGCTGACCGGCTGTGCGACTTGAGCTTGTCACTTACCCTCTCTTACTGTTGGCATCACTGCCTGTGTCGGGACATCAAGCTGTGCCGGGCTGTGCCTCTGTGATTCAATACAGTTTGCACTCCTCAGCTACTGGTTAAGTTGGCAGAAGAGCAGTCAGGTTGGTGAGCTATCATCATTATGTGCTTTTTAAGATGGAACACGGAGCCATGGTGCAATCAAGCCACTTACCTACATGCGTTGGTAGAGACCAGGAAAACAGAATTTGCTTCTCACTCTATTTTCAGTTCTGAGGCTGTTTCTACATTGGCCAAGAAAAGCAGAGTACTAACAGAGATTCCTGGTAATGGCTTCTTTCTGCCTGGGTATGGAGAAATATGCCTGTCTGTCGTTTATTTTTAAATGGGTAACTCATCATATCTGGGTAAAAAGTCCTGTAATCTCCAAAGACTTTCTTTCACATTTTTTTCCTCCTAGAGTGTAGAAACAGTCTCAGACCTATTTGAATAAAATAGCTTTCTACTGAGTGAGGAAACAGTGCCTCTTAGACCCACTTGGGGCGGGGAAGGGGCTTTCAGCCACTGGCCCTATTGTCTTGCTTTTGAAAGATAAGGTGGACTAAGGAAATAGAAGCCAGGCAGCAGCTTCCCTCGGGCCCGGATTTAGGTTTTGTCAATTGCTGGGGAGTCAGGTGGGATCAGGAGGGCTGGTCCTCTCGAAGGATAGTCAGGCAGGAGAAGTGGAGGGAACAGAGTAGTAGCTGACCAGTGGACCTGGTACTCTTGGGCATGTGATCAGCCCGTTGTCGCAACTGCCTCCCTAAGGAGAGTCCTTCCCATTCTTGTGTGGCCTGCATTCTCACTTCTTCGAAGGGTGTTGGAAGAGAAGGCCTCCTCCATGACACCATAGGTATTTTCGGGATACTTCTTCTGTGCTTCAGTTAACAGGCATGGTAGTTATAACGGTTATAGCCACCACTTAAATGGACTGTGCAAAGTGCCTTTCTTGCAGTAAAACATTCACCTCTCAGAACTACCATGGGTATCATCCCCACTGTACAGATGAGAAGACTGAGGCTAAGCCAGGGGTGGGAGTAGTGGGTGGGCAGCTGTGGTCACTGCCGTTAAATGGCGGAACTGAGATTTGGATCCTGTTCTCTCCAACTGTAAATCTTCCATGCTCCCTGCCATTGACAGACTGAGCCAACCCCAAAACTGGTGTCTCAGAGACTAGGATGGCAATCCAAAGTGAAGCTCTGATTTGTGCTGTGCAGCCCACGAGCAAGGCTACAGGATTCAGACTTGGGAGGAGGAGTTCACAGACCTCTCTGCCTCCCTGCGAGGGGACCAAAAACTCACCGTGTCACAGCCCACCTTGTCTTACCCTGTGAAGCCACTCCGTACCCATTACTTCTCTTTAAAGTTGTCAAGAGGCCACGTCCCAAAGGAGTGGGAACTGCCAAGGACCCTGAGCATTGGCCACCACGGCCATTGACCAGGAAGGCTCATTTTAGTCCCTGGGAGTGAGCTTGTGAGGCAGCTCTCCCTCCTATCTCTGCCACTGTCCCCAGCCCTGTGATATGTACAGCTTTGGTCTGGATAGAGGGCTTATGTTTTTCTTCTGATACAGCTGGCTTCTTGAGTGCTTGGGGAGCAGGTCGCAGGTTCCCCTGAAGAACTGAGCATGGTCCCAGTGCCAGTCATAAGTCTAGACCTCAGTCAAACTGGAAATGGGAAGGCCAAAGGGAAAGGAAAGGCCTGTTCTCTCTGGGCTCTGCTTGTGCAGTTCCGGTGTGAGGTGGGCTCCTGTGTAGGTATGAGCTCCTCTATGGTGGGTGCTGAGGTGATGTTGCCCTGTGGACCTGGGGTTGGCTTACCCGGAGCCCCAGGCCTTCCTGGAGAACAGGCTGGGAGCCAAGTCACATGCTACTTGCTACTTTTGTCTCATCACTCTCACCTGCCTCCTGGCCTGGTGTTTTGTTTTACTCCCCAAGACTCTGAAGTCTTGTTTAAATGTTACAGCCTGGTCCCAGGGGTGTCAGGGAGGATTGGGGAAGAGAAATGTCCACACTGGAGTCAGAGTCTTAAAGAGGCAGTGCCCCCAAGGCCAGCATGATGGTGGGAGTGAAACCTCCATCACAGGGCGCTCTGGTGCCTACCCCACAAAGAGACATGGACAGTGTCAGAGAAGCTGCTACCATGTGTTATTCAACACCAGGAAAGAGAGGGATGCCTAAACTCACCCCACTCCAACCTGGGAGAGCCGGCAGCTGGCCTGTCCATCGGGGAATCAGGGATGTGGGCACCTGTCCTACCTCTCTCAGGGTTGGCATGGCATCTAATGAGGGAGAGAAGATGCAGGGGCACTCCACATGGCTTGCGGCACCAGGCAAATGGGAAGCGTTGTCATGAAAAGCTTAAATGTGTGGGTCTGAAGGAGAAGCAACATCTGGGAGGGAATTATTGCAATTTACAGGGAGGATGCAGGCCTGTTTATAAGAGCAAAATCTGGAAGCAATGTCTGATTTCTTTTTTAACTGGTTTGTATTCCGATCATGCATCTGTGGTGTGAATATCTTCCAGATGTTCAAAGAAAAATTATAGAAAATGAGTTGAACCTTGAGCTTAGCTGAGCACCTACTGCGTGCCAGATGTGAGCTCCTGTAGATATCTTCAGTGCCACTGTGGGCGAGTTGGCTTTAGTAGGTCCATCTGGCACCTTTGGCTTTTCCTCATTTTGTAGCCTTCAGAAAGTGCAAGGGTCACCCCGGTCTGGTCCCAGTGACAGGGCAGGCAAGTCAGTATTACCTGAGGAGGTCGGGGGTTGTGTGCAGGCGCTGAGTAGTGGGGCTGAGCTGGGTGAGTCCTAGTTAGTTTCTGAGGGGTCTGCTGTGTAACAAGAAAATTGGTTATAGAGGAGTTGCTTTGTAGCTTTTTTTTTTCTGAAATGTATCAGTCTGGGTTTCTAGCAGAGTCCTATTACAGCATAACATAAGATATAGACTATGGGCAGCCTATTTTTCTTATCTTCCCATTCCCCTCATCCCAAACTAGCGGAGGGAGCTAGGAGATGGGCTCTTTGGGTGCTGGCCTGTCAGGAAGCCTCCTTGGGTGGTGACACATGTGCCCTTCTTGTGATAATTGCCAATGATTTGCCCAGAGAGTTTCGATACTCCAGAGAGTGCAGAAAAACTTCCAAAGAGGCGTTTTCAAGAGGAGAAGGGGTGAAGGCAGGTGGGAGGTGGACCAAGGAGGAGCACTGATGTGTGTGACGCCACAGAGGCAGAGAAGAGCTGGGCCAGTCTGGGGAGCAGGACCCTGGGCAGAGTGACCGAACTTGCCTGATTCTTCAGGGCCCTGAGCCAGGGATGCTTTTTGGTCAGGGGAGTGCAGGGCCCATTTCCGGGGTGTAATACAATCCCTCTGGTGGCAACGAGGCCACTTGGGGAGCTGGAGCCTCCTTGGGAGGCTTGCTATGATACAGGTGTGTCCTAGATTTGGGACAGGGAAGGAGGGAGTTTAAGGCTCTCTCTTCTGGGGGTGGGTCTGCATAGGGCGAGGAGATCACTTGGTAGCCTGACCACCACCAGGACTTCTGGGGAGTGGCCTTCTTCCATGACAGAATAGCACAGGTTGGGGGGCTTAAGCAGCAGAAATGAATTTTCTCACAATTTTGGAGGCTGGGAAGTTCCAGATTAAGGTCCAGCATGGCCCGGTTTTGGTGAGGGCCCTTGCCTGGCCTGCAGATGGCCGCCTTGTCTGTGTCCTCACATGACGGGATGTGAGGGGAGGGGATGGAGAGCCAGCCTTCACATCCCTCCCTCTTTTAGAAGAACACCAGTTCTGTCACTGTTGGATCAGGACTCCATCCCCTGTGACCCCATATCACCTTAATTACCTCCTTAAAGGCCCTTTCTCCAAATACTATCATATCATGTAAGGTCAGGGCCTCAACATAAGAATGGCGGGGGGGACACAATTCAGTCCTAGCAAGGTGAGAGATGAAGAGACCTGGCCCAAGGCATTGGTAGTGGAAATTAGAACAGACAAATCTGCTTGGATTTTTGTGCAGTACTGTGTGTGGCAGAGGTGGGCAGGGCAGGAGAGGACTTGGGGTTTTAATGATGGTTTGGTGGCATTATCATGCCCTGAGAGAAGGGTCTAGAAGCAACAAATGGAGGAAAGTTTATCCGTTTTATTAATGCAGTCTCAACTGGGGGGATGGGGTGCAAAATTTTGTTTCTAGACTTGGGAGAAATGTGAAAAAATTTTAGATATTACAGTGGTTTATGACCCTCCAAAGCTCACCCCTATCCAACAAAGCTATACTCCTTATAATTTGACTTCTCTTGTTAGGGAGAACTTAAATATCATTTAATTTTTCTCTAATAGGATGGGGAGGGGGTAACAATGACAACAAAGGTGGAGAAACACTGAGTTAATAATAATGGAGAATCCAGGCCAGTTACTTTACTGTTGACAAAGGATTTGAACAGGGAGGGAGGGGGAGTTTGAGGCTTCTGTTGTAGTATCTGTGCAGGGTGAGGAGACCATTGGTAACCTGACCACCACCAGGACTTTTGGGGACAGCTGAGAATTGAGTGAGGGGTGGGGGCAACTGGACTCACCAGAGACTCGTTGGAATAAGGGTTGCCTGCTGAGACTTGTGCCTTTATTCAGCCTAGGGGTGGCAACTGCAGAGGGAATACAAGACAGATCTAATCTCCTCACTGATGGGGTGCCAGGAACAAGGGGGCCCTGATAATTCAGAGCAAAGGTATGGAATGGGAGGCACAAAATCTGGAGTTTCTGTCCTGGCCCCCTCATGTACTTGCTGTGTGACTTTAGACAACTCTTACTTACCTTGAGCCGCTGTTTCCTCATCTATAAATGGGGATAATAAAAATGACTCATAAAGTAGCAATTAGTGTAATAGAGAGGGCTCAGACGTTGGTATATGAAATATTGGCAGCTTCAATAATAAGGTCTTTGGAGTAAAAGCCTGTAAGGAAGGGCATACCTGTAAGGGCAAAACTTCCAATGAGTAGTGAGGAAGAAGTGAAGGGCATAGTTGTAAATACACCTCCTATTTTTCAAATATCTTGTTCATCGTTTAGGCTATGAATGATAGACCCAGAGCATATAAAAAGTATGGCTTTGAAGAAGGCGTGGGTGCAGATGTGGAGGAATACTAGGTGGGGTTGGTTAATGCTAGGTGGGGTTAGGAGCAGACATAGACATAAAGTTGTTAGAAAAAGTAAATGAAAAAATGTGAATGAGCTAGGCTTAGTAGAATAAGAGCATTCTGAAAATTTTATTATCTCTCAATCAGTCACTGTGGCCTCTGCAGACACGATCGTTCTTTGACAAATACATGCCCACAAAAAGGGCTTGCCAGGAGGTACATCCCCAGCAGTTGAAAATAAGTGATGGATCTCACAGGTGGCCGGTTCTGGCTCCTTAATGGAATAGGAAATCTCTGCGTGGTGCTGGGTGGACTCATAACCTACTCCATCTTTGCATTTTCATTCTCCGCCTTTAAAAGCAGTGCCTTCCGGACCCCTCAGCCCATGAACTGTCATGAACCTGATGGATAAACCTTCTGAGAGTGTTTATTTTTGTGTTGGCAAGATGCCTGTGGGCTTTGGTGAACCCATGGTTGATATTATTAATGGATGGCCTGTTTTTCTCTTGTCTTAAAAGAAAGAGAATATGAATGAGAGTTCCCCTTGCAGGAGACACTGGAAGCAGACATCGAGCCCTTGTGTCAGGAGTGCCATGGAATCTTTCACCTGGGCTGACAGGAGGGTGGACTTGGGAGCTGGTTTTCTCCCTGTGGCTTACAGCCTCGTTCTTTTGCTTTTCCAAAGTAGAAAGATTGTTCATTTCCCAGTTTGCTGGGAGGTGCTGAACTTCTGGGTTCTGAAACCATAATTGGGAAGTGTGGTCAAGACCCAGGCAGGGGCTGCTTCTGCTTCTGCATCAAAGTAGACTCCAATTAGTTGTAGGTAGTTTTCTTAAAAAAAAAAAAAATTATATATATATGCATTTTATAGAAGAAAAAAGTCCTGAGACCCTTGTTTATAATTTTCTTGGCCATCAATTTGATTCATGTCAAGAACCATCCTTATTTATAGACTTAGAATTAATTTCAAAACTTTGGTTTAGTTTTGATCTCCCAGTCTTTAACCCAGACAGCCCATTTAATGATCTTGCTCTCATATGGGTCTTAATGCCTTGTCAGTGTCAATTAGCATCTCTTAAGTGCTTTGGGAAGGTGAAGGCCACCCTTCCCAGAAGCAGGGACTGATTACCTATTATATTTGCAAAAATAAATTGAAGAGTCCCCATCCTTTGGCTTATAACTTTTCTTTTCCTTAAGTCTGTAAGCTGTCCTCTGTTAATGAAATTTGTGGAAGGGAAAGGGTCAAGTTGACCCCAGAGACGTCAAAAATTAAGCCCTGATGGTTGGGCATGGTGGCTCACACCTGTAGTCCCAGCACTTTGGAAGGCCAAGGAGGAGGATTACTTGAGCCCAGGAGTTCAAGACCAGTCTGGGCAATATAGCAAGACCTGGTTTGTACCCCGCAAAAATCAAAAAATTAACTGGATATGTGATGTGCATCGGTAGCCCTATCTACTTGGGAGATTGAGGTAGAAGGATCCTCTGAACCCATGTGTTTAAGGCTGCAGTGAGCCATGATCATGCCACTGCACTCCAGCCTGGACAATAGAGCAAAAAAATATAACTAAATAAATAAATAAAGCCCTGAGGTATCCTGTTCATTCCTACTTCAAATGGAAAACCTTTGTATGCATACCTTTGTCTTGTGATTTCTTGGGTCCATTCCTGAGATTCATTTTGCCAGGTCATGATCTTTGTAATTACAAGGTTTTACAACATTAACTTGGGATCAAAATTATTCTAGAAATGGTTTCTAGCCATTTATTTGTAAATCACTTTAAATATCACGCATATCATTAGAGTGGAATGTGTATAGGTGCATGGATGTAGCTTATAGGCCTCATAAGAAGGAAGACTACTGAATCAAGGATTCACCACCATGTGATAGGCACTGTGGACCTGAGATCTAGAAAGATGCTGTCTCCTCTCTGGAACCCCAGGACTTAACTGCAAGAAGCGGAGGTTGAGTGGGAGGAAAGAACTGGAGAGGGAGGATGGAGACATAGAATGCATACAGTCGTGGAGACATGCATTAATGCCAAACGTCATGAACTGAGAACAGTTAGATACCCCTCAAGGGAAGAGCTTATTGAGTGGGCAGAGATATGCTGAAGCCATGCTACCTGCCCCAGGACTTTGAGTGGGCGATGGCATCACTGAGATGTTGGTGACAGCAGCAGTGATGCTGAGGAGGAGAAGGATTATGTCACGGGTCCTCCAGTTTTAATAATGGGAAGTAGGGGTTCGTAGGAGTTAAATAACTTACCCGGTGTCACAAAACTAAGTGGCAGCAGAATTCTAATTCAGATTTGTCTGATTCCTAGTCCTGCCTTTAACCCTCTCTGTGAAAGCTTCAGTTGGGATCTTGAAAGGAAATAGAGACAGTCAAAGGTGTAATTTTAAGAGAGTTAAATAAAAAGACTAGCCACCAAGGTATAGGCCCAGTATGACGAAACCATAATAGTGCAGTTCCCCGAGGCTGATAATGGGAATGAGAGTAATTTCTGCCTCTAAGCCTAAGAGAGTGGAGGGAGGGAGCTCTTCCTGGAGCCCAGAGAGAGAGCCTTACTAAGCACTGTCCCTCAACTAGAGCCATAACCTTCAGTTGAGGGACACAGACAGCTTATGAAGACAAGTAGAGGAACAAACACTGACTCCGCCTCAACCCCCAGTCTCCTGCTAGAGCCTATGTCAGCTGAACCTAACCAGATGTCAGAAGGCCTCAGAGCTTGAGGGATGTTGTCCATACAGATTAGGAGAGCCTCCCATGGCACAGAGCAGGGTGAGAAGGGTGGAAAGCAGGCCTGGAGGCCCAGACAGAAGACACCCAGCGCAGTCTGTGATGGTCAACAGTCATTCATGACTGGATCTCTTTATTAGCACATTAGGGGAAAGTCCCAAAGAACTCAGCTATGCAGAATTACTTGTTCAGAATTACTTCCATTATCTCCTCTAGAAGTGGCCTCTGGAGACCACAGAGTAGGAACCGCAAGGCCATTGTCATCAGAACAGGTGTAGACAGCCCTGTTCTCCTTTCTCATCACTCTCCCTCCAAACTCCTGTCTGGCCTATGCCCTATTCCTTCAGCACTGCCTGGGACGTGAGCATTCGCTGGCTGGTGGGGAGCTGAGCCATCTGAGTTGAGGAAAAGGGAAGTAGATTAACCTGGCATTGACCTCTGAGAGTTTTGGCCCAAGAAGAGATTGAGAACTCCTTCTAAAGATAGTGGCTGTCTATTAACAGCCTACAAAGTCCTACACTGTCTCCCTCATCAACTACAGTGGCTTCCTTGCTGGTCTTACAACACACCTGTCAGGTTCCCTCTGCCTGGACAACTCACCTCCAGGTACCTGAGTGACCTGTTCCTCATTCCCTTGAAGTATGTGCTCAGAGGTCCCGACTCACAGGGCTGATCCTGCTCCCCCTATTTAAACTGCACCGCAGTCCTGCAACCTTCACACCTACCCTGTTCCATTCTTCTCTAACAAGTAGCATTTACTACCTTCTAATATACAATACAATTTTCACTTATTTCTAAAATGTGCTGTATGTTTTATGACTCCACCCTCCAGAATATGAGCTCCATGAGGGCAGGAATATTTTTTCTGTTTCATTCACTCATGTAGTCCCAGTGCCTAGAACACTGCCTGACACATGGTGGTCACTCAATAACTATTTGTTAAATGAATGAATGAATGAGATTCTTGAGATGCTAAAACTGGTTTGACTCCTGTCTCCCAGACCTTTCTCTTTGCCAACACATATCGCCTAAGATCTTTCCCAGAATTGCATCGATCTTCTTATCTCCAGTATCGCCAATACCTTATGGCCAAAATGATCGATCTATTCCCGTGCTTCACATAGGCTTGGTAGAGGAAATGTGCTCCCACTTGGGCTCTGTGTCAAAATTAAATGGTGACCTTGGCTTGCTTTGCTTCCCCACAGAGGTTATTTCTTCATCATAAAGAGAACACTCTATCCTTGGGAAAAATAATATTTTTGCCACCTTCAGCTTTAAAATGGCTATTTGATATGGCTCACGTGTGTCTCTGTCAGTGGCAGCTGAAAAAGCTTAGGTTGAGAGGATCCGAGACAGACCCGTCGCGTTGTCGAAGAGAAGCTGGCCATAGGCTGGAATTCATTTACAATAACTTATTTACCTGTCCAAATCCTTCATATCACATTAAAGCTTTCCCCAGCTACCCAGGACTCTGGAGTGCTAAGAGGAAAAAGGAAAATCAATTGATAATGATATATTCCGTTTTAAAAAAATATTGATTTCCAGGTAATGACAGTCGTGCATTTTTGCTGTGGAGGATGCCATTTCCCGTGGTGAAGATGGCTTTCTCATATATTACATTTAAAAGAGGGGACTGGGAGGAGTCCTGCCTCCCCATAATAGATACCCTCTTTCTGCTAGGTATTAAATCTATAATTTTTTTAAAATTTCTCTTCGGGGAGCCTATTCTTTGCCTCCTCAAGGTCTTCTTGCCCATTGTCTGAAAGAAGTAATGATTTGTTTTTGTAATTCTGAAGTTTGTGTCCTTTGCAGCATTAAATTAAAGACGCACTTCTTTATTTTTCCCTATCATTGGAGTTTCTTCCTTTGGATTAGATGGAAAACAATGCCATTGTTCTCTCTCTTATTCTGTGTCACTGGCTCAGCTGTGGGGATTAGGGCTTTGTGTGTTTGGGGTGGGGGAGGGAAGCCTAGTGTCTGCCTCTTGGAGTACTTTGCTGCCCACCTCGCCCCATTATCTGAGTGTGCTGCAGCATTTGGGGCATGCATTGGGTGAGATCATCCACACTAGCAGCCCAGCATCTGGGAAACCCAAGTGTGCTAGCATGCAATTAGGGTGGGGTCATCAAAGATGCTGGAATTCAAAAAAAAAAAAAAACCTTTATGCAAACAAATGATGCCTTTTCCCCACTCTCCCCCCACCTCTTTTCCTCTCTCTTTCTAGACTGTCTGGCTTTCTGGTGATGCTCAAGCTTTTCTAAGTATTGGTGGCCATCGAGGTTCTTGCATCCTGGGGACAAACCCTGAGCTTGCCAGAGACGGGCGACGCAAGGTAGGTCCCTGTTTTGCTCACCTGGAAATAAGAAAGGCATCAGATCTGGGCACAATTAGCTCTCTTCTCGCACACTGAGTGGGGGAAGGGAGAGAAATGTAGCTGGTCCCCTCACGCTTTTGACTGGTGAGATTTTTACCACAGGTGTGTGATCAACTGGTACTGGGGCTTAGCTAAGCCAGATGGCCTCAATCCTCCTGGAATCAACCTAAGCGAATCACTGTGGCTCTTCTTCACTTAACTAGGTCTTGCATTTCCTCAGGAGGTTAGATCTGGGGGTGGTCAGCAGCTAGATGACCTTGAAGTTTCTAAAAAAAGTGTAATTCTTTTAAAATTTAACAAATGTAAGTCTTATAATTTAACGTTTTGTTATCAAATATATTATTAAGTATCATGAAAATATTGTTTGCTTATTATAAAAAGATTTTTTAAAGATAGAGATAGTACCTCAAATTACATAGATGACTTATAACCATATTCCCCAGAGATAAACCATTTTAGTGTTTCTTTTCAGATTTTTCCTTTGCCTTTACATAAAGTGCATACACACATACACATACACACATACACACACACACAGGATTGTACTGTACATACTGTTTGGTGGCATGTTATTCTGATTCAGCAATATGTCAAGGTACTTTTTTATGTCAGTAAATGGAAATCTGTATCATCATTTTTACAGGCTGCATATTATATGGATATAATCACATGCATGATTTACTTAATGCCCTAGTGATGGACATTTAGCATATGTTAAATATTTTATTACTCCAAATAACACCACGACAAACGTGTTTGCATACATATCTTTTTATAGTCATTTGATTATATCCTTGGGTTAAATTTATAGAGGTCTGACCTAAAATTCTGGTTCTGGGTTCCCACCCCAGGATCAGGCTGCTAGGAGCATGGTGGGGAATGTGGCCTACCTTGGGAGAGGAAAATCTTATGAAAAGAATCTGCAAGATTGCTCTAGCCCCCACCCCACAGGCCAGAAATATGCCTGAAGAAGCACTTGCCCTGTTGACCCTGCTAAAGGGTCAGAGACTGGGCCTGGAATGAAGCAGGCTGGAGGGCAAGGGAGAGGGCACTGGGATTCAGGACAGTGGCCCAACCTTGCGTGTCTTTGTGGCACGTGAGTCTTTAGAAGTTCACAGGGTAAAGCTGTGTCTGCATAACACACAGGGCCTAGTGTTGGGTGAGCACAGGCTCTACCAGTCCAGGGACTGCTGTGTTCTCAGTAGCCTGCCCTGGTGCTCTCTGACCCAGAGCCTCCTGGCCTCTGCCTGGGGCTGACGGGGCCTGAACTCCAGCTCCACAGCAGGGTTGGAGCATCAAACCAGCAAGGTTACTACCAAGCCCAGATGTTCTGCTGGTCAGGAAGCTTCGCCTTTGGACTCAGAGACACTAGGGGTGGGGGTAACCCTCCCCTGCCAGAACCTTTGCACAGAGAGGAGAAAATGCAACTCTGGGATCTCAGGCTACAGGTCGCATGGCTGTCGGCAAGAAGTGGGAGAAGGCTCCGGTCTGGGCAGGGATCAGCACTGAAATGGAAGAACCACCCCCACCCCCACCCCACTGTGCATCCAGCCTGCTGCCCAGTGGGGGCAGCCAGAGGAGGACAGATGGGTTCGTGAACTAGAGAGCTGGTGGGCTGTTGGCACACACCTAATGGCACCACCAGCCGGAGGACAGCTGTCCTTGTTAGTTATCCCAGACAGTGGACAGCAGTTTGCCCATGTGCCTGTCGGTCAGAGAAGGGGAGTTGGAAAACAAAACGATTAAGCCTCAACTTGGTGACTGTGGCATTCCCAGCTCCTAGACAGGGCAGAGAAAAGATTCAGAAGATACTCTTCACAGAAGCCATCTTTCCTTGGCTATCCTTTTGCATTGTAGATACTGTGAATGTGGCAGGAGAGAGGGAAGAGAGAGACCCCAGGACAAGGGGCTTTCGTTTCTTACATGTTGGTCCTTAGTTTGGGGTCTTCTGCTCCCAACTGCTGACGCAGGGTGGCACAGGGCTCTTGTTTATCCCAGCCTCCAGGAAGCACAGACTTTAGGATGCAGAGGGACCTTGAAGGTGGGCTCACCAGGCATATCTGATAGGGAGCACCCTGCGTGGGCCTCAGTCTCTGCTCACACCAGACAGGTGTCCCCATTTTGAACTCATGCCAGTCTTCCTACCTCATGGCCAGTTCTTGTAGGACAGGAATCCCGTGGGATCCATCTCTTTTTCTTCTCCCTCCGTTACCTCCACCAGCACTTGCTGGGCTTCCGGTAAAGTCATCACTGCCACACAACCAGGACTGTGCCCAGGAGCACCCACAACACGAGGCCAGAAGCCGGGGTGTGCTCTTCTGGCATGTGGAGGACTCCCACTGACTCCTAAGAACACAGGAAAGTTGGAACCATCACAAGAAGGCCCACCGTGGCACCTGGAGATCAGAGGAAGAAGCTGTCAGTTTCTGTGGAAACTGGGCCAGCTCACCGGGCATTGTGTAACCTGCTGCAAAATGGGCCAGTTCCTGTGCAGTGCAAGGAGGGCTGCTCTCCGCTCTCCAGTGCTTTGGTGAAAATCACCCAAGGAACCAAGAAGGTGGAACTGGAGCCAAGCTAGCAGGAATGAAAACTGATGTCTGCACTGCAGTGGGGTGGAGGGCAGGAAGGAGTTGAGCTGAGGACTCAGTTTTTGCAGAACCAAAGGCTGAGCCAAGAATGGCGTCCACAGACACCTTGGCCCTTGGAGGTGGTGAAGGGCAACGCTGATCCTCACCTGCGCTGGAGGCTCCCTACGCGGCATCCCCCGCCTTCATCATGGGGCCGTCTCAGTACGTGTCATCAGGCCATTTGTCCCCTGCCCTCAGCAAACAAAATGCCCTATGTGCTCTGCACCCTGGGAAAACATTGCAAATGACTCCAGAACTACTGGGACTAGGAACAGATCGCTGAGGAGCACCTCATGCTGTGCCCTGGGCCTCCGTGTTCACTACAGCCTCACTTCCCCCAGTCGATCCCGCAGGCGCCCTCTCTGACCACACTCTCCTGTCCTCTGCTTGCCTTCACTCCCTGCTCCACAACCTTGCTTCCTGAGCTCTCCAGCCCCTTCCTCCCTCCTCCACCTCCTTATTCATTCCCCTTGTGGCCTCTGTGGTATCCACCACAAGAATGGGCCTGCGGGCCGACATCTCCATGCTGCTCTGGCCAACATGGACACTTTGTTGCCCTCTTGTCCTTTGACTGTTCCTCAGTTTCCTGGAACCTCCACAACCCCTTCCTCCACTGGGCATCTGGGCGCTTGGACACCTGAGAACATCTGGCTGGGGCTCAGATTCCTCAGCAGAGCCTCAGCTAAGCCCTGCCCAGGCATCTTTGGGGATTACTGGTCATTTCCCTGCCTGGTGCCCTGCAGTCGTTCCATGCCTTTCCACTCTGCAGCCTACCCTGTCCACCTCGGTGTGAGCAAATGACCTCCCCTCTTGGTTTTGTGAGAAATGGAGCGGAGCCTCTCTCCCTCTTGCTTGGATCACTGCGGTCCTCCAGCTGCTCTGCCTCCTGCTAAGGGAAGACGTTTGTGCTGCAAGGCTTTCTTCACCTCCCTGTGGCTCCAGCCTTCCTCCACTCCCTCTGTATCTGCTGTCCCCAGGCTTGACTCCCAAATGGCACCTCTGTTCTAAGGCCCAGATCCTTCTCCAGCAGCTCCTGTGTGTCAGTTCCCTGCTTGACTGACTCACATCTCAGACTTGGCCTGTTCAAAACTAAGCTGTTGTCTCGGATGAAGTCTTTGTGGGGGCTGAGCCTCGACGCCCAACCTCCTTGGCTGTGAATCTCTATCTCCTTTGCCTTCAACTTCTCACCTTCCTTCCAGGATTCTGAGCTCTTTGAGGACAGGGACTGTCCTCTTTTCCCTACAGGTTCAGCACAGAGCTCAGTACATGCATACCCCCTGGGATCAGATGATTTTATTCAGTTCTGAGATCACAGAACTGCAGACAAGTGTCTTTATAGGCAGTGTGGTGGAGGGGACCCTGGAATTGGAGGCAGGTCATTGGCTTCTAGTCTCAAATCTACTACTAACTCCAGGCATGCTCTGCCTCAGTCTCCTCAGCTATAAAATGGGAATAACCCTGACCTTCCTTGTCTCAGGAAAAGATTGAGAGGTTAAAAAGGAGGAATGGTTCTCCCTGAGGCCAGCAGTTCTCAGCCCTCAATGTACACTGGAATCACCTGGAAAGCTTTAAAAGATGCTTTGCTCCTTCTCTCAGATACTCTGACTTCATTGTTCTCACGATGATCGGCTACTAGTGTGTTTTAAAACTTTGGGTAACCACTGCTTTCAACTCACTGGTGTTACCAGAGCCCTGAATTCTGTGCCTTGAGACATTGGGATGGAAGTTATGGAGATTTTGCAAAACATTATCCCTTGATGATGTGTAATTCATCTACTCTTCCAGATACTCTAACATCTACCCTCTGATTAAACCCTCCAGAAGCAGGATACCTTGGCTATGTCATACTGTATTCATCTCACCCCACCCCAAAATACTTTCACATGAGCTCTGTGGGCTGCTAGAATGTCTGCCACCCTACAGGTCACAGAAATGTGTCCGCATTTAGGATTTTCAACATTTAATGTTTATCCTGTCATTCGTGACTCCTTGGCTAGGACCCTTGAGAAGCGTGTCTGATTTCACCAGAGACACATTTTTCTCCCCAGCCATTGTCACAGAATCTCATAGACACACAAATCATGTTGCCTCTTCCAAACTCTCTAAATAGTAGCTCTTAACCAAGGCCACATATTACATCACCTAGGGAGATTTTTAAAATTCTCATACCCAGTCTACATGCCAGATCAGTGAGATCACAGTCTCTGGGAGGTGGGCCCAGGCATTCGTATTTTTGTAAAGCTCCCCAGGCGATTCTAGCGAGCAGCTAGAAGCACTACCAAGCCTGGAGGCAAATTTGTGGCTGGGGCCTGTGTATGGATGGGACTGTCTAGATGTGGTTTCAAGTAAGCGACATTCTCTCCTCCATTTCCTGCTCTTGCACTTGAGTTTTTCTCTCCTACTTTTGGTTATGAGGTCTTAATGTATCCTTTGAAATCCCCTGCAATCCTTTCTGGAGCTCAGCAAGGTGAAAACAAATAGAATAAAAGGTTTACTGCTTTTCTCTGGCTGGGACCTGGGTGCAGGCTCCACCCCAGTCAGTCCTCCTGGGAGAAAGGCTTGGAGGCTCCCCTTCCCCAGCCACAGGAGCCAGGTCAGCAGCCCCCTTCTGTAATCCCACAATGGGAATTGCAACCAGGTCTGCCAAAAGCCCTCCAAGGCCCCACAAAAGAGGCCGGCTGGGATCACAGCATCTGAGTGCTGAGAGGGGAGTTGTGGGGAGACCAGGGATGACCAGGGATGGCCACCAGAGTGTCACCCGGCCCAGGATGGCAGCCAGCTGGGCCCCCTTTCCTGCCTTCCTGTCTGCTCCACTCAGCCCCTCATGAAACAGCAGGAGGAAATTGTCAGCAAAAGGCTGGAGATGCCCGGGGTGGGATCTTTCTGTAACCCGTGAGGCCAGGGAGCTCAGAACAGCATACACACAGACAATTCCTCTCAGCTAATAGCAGGATGGTGTGGAGGGGCACACAGCAGTCCAGTCTAGCTACAGAACCTCATTTGGCACTTGAGCTAGAAATAGCTTCTCTGCAAACCTCAGAGTTTATTTTTATGCAAAATTTGATTTTCCAAGCAGCCTGTCTCCTTGCTTACCTTGCACCTGCTCCAGTGGCCAGGGTTGCAGGAACAGTTGAGTTTATGTCCTCTGTGAGGGCACCTGGCCCAGGACGTGTGGGGCTGACTTGGGAGCTCTGCTGTGCCCTTGAGAACTCAGAGGGAGGGGCGCCTTTCTAATCAGCCAGAAGCACCATATGGACTAGTGGTGGCCCTGCTGGTGTTCCTCTCACAGAGAGCACCATGTGTGCATGTATTGAGTGACCATTCCCCTACATTTGTGGGTATCTTTTTCTTACTGATGACCTCATTTACTCATACTCGAAACTGCTCTGAAAAAACTTTTAAGGTTTTGTCTTCTAGTCTCAAACTCCTCTCCCTTCCCCTCCCCCTCCTCCTCCCCGTCTCTCTCTTATAGCAGGACAGATAGTGCCAGAAGTATTGGGGGCTGTAGGATGTTACCCAACACAGGGTGAAACAAAAGGGTGTTTCCACACTCATTCATTCATTCATTCATTCATTCATTCATTCATTCCACACTATTGTAGCCACATTATATATTGTTCTAGGTTTGGGATCCAGAGAGATCTGACCAAAGCCCTGTTCTCATGGGGCTCTCAGTCCAGTAGGGAGACCAGCAAGGAAATATATTTTCATGTGATGTATGTGATCGATGCATTGGTGTGCTGAATGCAACAGGAAGAATAAGTGTGAAGTACAATGGAAGAATAGTCCATTTGCTCAACAAATATTTTTTGAACACCTACTACAATGCCAGGTTTTGTTCAAGGCAGTGAGGCTATCACAGTGACCATGTAAGACAAAAATCCCTGGCCCAGAGCATCCATTTGGAGGGAATAAGAGTGCCCAGCAACCAGCTTAGTTTGGGCAAAACAACAGACTTCCAAGAAGAGGTGATATTGAGCTGGAAATTGAAGGCTGTGTGTATATATGAGGAGGAACCCAAAAAAAGTAGAATTATTTTTGGGAGGGTGGTCCTTTGTTATACAGGCTTCCCCTGCTAGGCAAGTTTTCAAGGAACCCATTGGCATCAGTATACCAGCTAGTGTTGTTGTGAGAGGCTGCGTTTGGCTTCAGTGAGTTTTTTTTGGTGGGGGGGAATTCTTTCAGTGTATTTGCCCATTTTATGATGGGTAATTTATGAGCATAGCTGCCTATGCCATGCTGAGTGTTTTTGACCCAAAAATGGCCCCCATGCCCTACCCTCCCTATTCATCTGATCTCACCCCGAGCGATTTTTTTGGTTTTGCCCCAGATTTTAAAAAGTCCTCATAGAGAAATGTGTTACCAATGTGAAAGAGGTGAAACCAAAAATGGCAGGAGCACTACAAGGCGTCGAAATTGATGAGTTCAAAAACTGTTCTGAACAGTAGAAAAAGCATCTCAGTCGGTGTATTGCATCAAACAGAGAGTGTATTGAAGGTGACTGAAGTTTAAGCATGCAAGAATAAATGCAGAATTTTTAATAAATAAATTCTGGTTTTTTGGGCCTCCCACCCCCGTATGTGTATACCAGGATTCCAAGCAATTGGAACAGCTTATGCAAAGAACTGAAGATATTAAAAAAAAAAAAACAGCACATATGCTAAGGCGACCTAAGAATTAGGAGATGTAACCTTGAATGACATGCTAAGCTTTCTGAGGTCACCCTCTCAGGTAGTAGGAACATTGCTAAAGGCTCATGGAGCATTGGCCAGAGCCATTCTCACAGCCAAGCTTTCTGTGCATCCCCTGACCCCATAACAGAGACCTCTTGACAGCCACTACCCCAACGCCAATTTGTTAGAACTTCCAAGGCTAAAGGAATACAACTTACATCACCTCCTCCTGTGACCTAGTGCTTTTAGTTTGCAAAGTGGGTTCACACAATTCCCTCTACTGGGTCATGAGGAGGACACTAGGAGGTAGACAGAGAGGGATTACATTTATTGTACCAAGGAGCAAACCAAAGCCCAGAGAGGAATAGTGTCTAGTCCAAGGTCACACAGCCAATGAGGACAAAGCAGAAACTGGAGTCCCTGTCTCCCAGTTCCTAACCCAGAGTCCCCTCCTACCCCCAAGTCAACTGCCACCCCTGATAGTGAAACCTAAAAGGTTCTGAGCAAGTGTCTGTCATGTGCCTGCCTTCCTTCCACAATCACTAGTTGGGCACATACTTTGTGTCAGGCCCAGGATTGAGTGACCATCCCCTGGGCCTCAGGGTGGCCCCAGTCCTACTCCCCCCAGAAAGAAAACTGAAGGGATCACCTCTGTGCCATCCTTCTTCTAACTCACTATGACCCAAGAGTCCTGAAGACCCTGGCTCAACTAGGCCCAGGCTGCCCCCTTCTCAGCCAGCTGGAACAGGGCAGAGAATTGCCATCTCAGGTTGGAGACCTCTCCACTTGGCCCCGTGTCCTCTCATGTAGGCCACATGGAGGCTCACAAGTAACAGCGGCCAAAACGTTTTTTCACTGTTGCTTGCGAGTGAGCTGGGTGCAACGAGAGTTGGGACAGTCAAGCCTCATCCCCAGAGCTGGAGCTCGCCTGTGTAAGACAGACGCAGCCAAACAGTCTTCACAGGCTGCCCTTTGATATGTAGCAGCTCATTTAGATAAAAGCATCTGGTTCGTAAGGTAGTGACAACAACAAAAAAATCATTAAAAGCACATTTCTGTTTTTACAAAGTAACCTAGTAACAGCACAGGAGGTAACAACTAACCTGGCCCCCCTTCTCCAGGTACACAGGCAGGTGCCAAAAGTGGAGAAAAATGGACGTCAGGCAACAAAGAGGTTCTTTCCGGACCCTTCTGGGATCAGCGCTCAGGGATGTGCAGGAGGCAGCCCCACCAGCCAGCCAGAGAGCCGCACCTTCCCATTAGTGCTGAGAGGAGGTGTCCTCCCTCTCTGGCCCAGAATAAACAGTGTGATTATTTATTTAGCACCAGTTCAAGGCTTTCTCAAATGCATTCAAAGTGCTCTGCTGTCTTGCGCAGGTACGCACTTGCACTGCCACGACTGACTTTGTGAATCAGATCAAGGAAATGTGACCCACATTGGCCTCTGCAGGGCCTCTGCTCCTATCCAGACAGACTCTTGAATTCCTTAACTTGCCCCAGATGTTTGTATCCCACCTCTGAGCACTTTTTCCCAGAGTCTCCCTAAGAGGCCTTCCCATCTCTTCTCATCTCCTGGCAATGTGCTTCCAGGCCACCCCCCAGAGGAATTCTCTCTCCTCGAATACACTGATGCTGTTTCTCTGCCTGGCATCATTTAGTTCTTGCTTCTTGGTTCCATTAGGTCCTGTCACTGTCCGGCGTGCTCAAGGCTTATCCCTCAATGCCATGAGCTCTCAAGGGGCGGGAGGACAGCCCTGCAGAGCTGAGCACCTCACGGGCACTGAAAAGGAATACTGAATGAAAAAAGTCTGCTCCCATGGCTTCTGGCTGTGCTCCTAGGCACCTCAGCCCCCAAGCCCCTCCTATCAAAGAATCCTCTTGGGAGACTGCTGGAGTTCCCTGAGGGTGGGGCTCTCTCAGTCACTGTGACCCTTCCCAAAGCCTAGCACAAAGAAGGCTCCCTAATGTTCCTGGGATGAATGAATGATCTGAAGTAACTCATTTAGCCTGTCTAACCTGTGTGTGTCAGGGCCAACCACCCCTCTCAGTGCAGCTCACAGCCATCCATCCCAGGGCAGAGGTGATGGACTAACCCTGCCCTCCCAAGGCCACCACACCTGTGGTTACTCCAAGTTCCAAGCATATCCCATGGTCCAGGAGGAAGAAAGGCCTCCCGGACCTTGCTAGAACCCAGGGTCTCAATACACTCAATATCATACTCAAGCCATGTTTAGAAAGGTGCATCTCATATTCAAAGGGTCCTCACAGTCTTCATTCATTCATTCATTCATTCAGGCAATATTTATAGTGAGCAGCAGAGGGTAGTCGCCACCAGCATGACTGCTAGAACCAAACCGCCTGGGTCCTTATCCCAGCCCTGCCCTCTTCCAGCTGTGCAACTTACGGCATAGTACTTAACCTCCCTCTGCCTCAGTTTCTCCATCTGCAAAATAAGGATTATAATAAAGACTTACATGGTGGTTGTAAGGATTCAAACCCGCCTCCACATTCTGCCACATCAGCCATCCTGCTCCTTTGCTTGATGGATGCATTCAATCAGCAGGGGCCTTCTGCTCCCAGGGAGGTGGCCCTCCTTGGCCCGCAGGGATCCCAGACAGCAACTGGGCTGTATCCTGTTCTCGTTCTCCATGGACCATAGCAGAGGGTCCTGGGGGGCCCCTCCCATTACTTCTGGTAGTGAATCTCCAAGCACCTATCACAGCGCCACTTCATTTCCCACCTCCCACCCCCCAAAGAGGACTTGAACTCCTGCTCAGTACACAGTGTGATCAGCAGCCCAAACTTGAGCAGTGACAAATGGCCACCCGAGATGCTAGGGCTCATCCCACCCAGGGCAGCCACTGCTGGCTTCCAGGCCTGGAAGCATGGTCCTGCCTGTCTCTGGATCTCATTCTCTTTATCTGTATCATGAGGGGATTAAGATTCATGATTGATCCCTAAGGGCCAGCCAGGCTCTGTCCTAGCAGTGATGCTCTGGTGGTAGCCACGTGGGGGCTTCTGGGACTCCACCACAATTAGCACGGTGGCCTCAGAAGTTATGTCAGCATGTCCTTGGGGCATCTGTCATTAACAATTATGAAGTCATTATCTGGTAAATAATTCATAACCCAAGAGATGGGATAAGCTGCCAATAAACAATAATCCATTTAGAATGAGGCTTGGTCAGGGCCAGGGCAGCCGCGAGGATGCAGCTGCCTCTTGTGGGGCAGCTCCCTGCTCACCTCTGGTGTCAGCTGGTCTGTCCTTAGGGTCCTGCGCAGGCCACACCTCCTCTCTGAAGCCCTCTATCACCACCCCTGCCCAAAGGCATCACTCCTCCCCAGAACTCAGCAGGGTTGAGTCTGTGCATGTATCAAGTGCTGACCAAGCACCCAGAGCTGTGCTAAGAAACAAAATGCAGCCGGGCTCAGTGGCTCAGCCTGTAATCCCGCGCCCTTAGGAGGCTGAGGTGAGTGGATTGCCTGAGCCCGCAGGTTCAAGACCCGCCTCGGCAACTTGGCGAGACCTCATCTCTACAATAAATCAAAAAACCAGCCGGGCGTGGTAGCACAAGCCTGTAGTTTCAGCTACTCAGAAGGCCGAGGCGGAAGGATCGCCGGAGCCCAGCAGGTCGAAGCTGCGGTGGCCGGGAGCGGCCACTGCACTCCAGTCTGGGCAGCAGAGTAAGACTCCAACTCAAAAAAAAAAGAAACAAACAAACAAAATGCGTGTGCACTTTCTTGTGGAATCCTCCCAGCTGCCTTATGGATTTAGGTACTATTGTTATCCCCTGGACAGAGAAGTACGTTGAGATTTAGAGAAGATAAAAAACTAGCGAAGGTCACTGAGCCAGAAAGCCCAGGTCTGAAGATCAGGCGGGTGAGACATGAGAGCTCTCACTCTTAGCCAGGGTGCCCAGCTCCCTCCTAGATGTCTTTGGGAATTTTACCTCAATTCCATTTTTTTCTCTTTCTTTTTTTGTTTTGTTCTGTCAGGGTTTCACTCTTTCTCCAGATTTGAGTACAGTGGCATTGATCAGAGTTCACCCCAGCCTTCAACTCCTGAGCTCAAGGGATTCTTCTGCCTCAGGCAACTAGGACTACAGGCTCATGCCACCACCCCCAGCTAATTTTTTAAATATTTTGTTTAGATGGAGATCTTGCTACATTGCCCAGGCTGGTCTCAAACTCTTGACTTCAAGTGATCCTTCTTCTCTGGTCTCCCAAAGCACTGAGCCATCGCACTCAGCCTGAATTTCCGTTTTCTGGTAGGCCTACTACATTTCTCTTTATCAGGGGAAATTCCACAGTCTCTTGGCCATGCTGTCTAGAAGAACTCCGTCCTGAGCAAGGGGCTCTTTGCTCAGATGCTGTGACCCTGGCTGTATGGGTTGGACTTTAGGGATGGGTTAGCTCTGCCAAGAACTCTTCCTTTCCTGTCATGCCATCACCCTACCAACAAGGCCAGCATACCATTTTAAAGATCTTCCCCAAGGCCCCCAGGCTGGAAGCAACTCCCATTGCTAAGAGACTCCATATATCTCCTCCTGGGTAGGGACACCGCACTCATGGTCAGCATCCATACCACAACCAGCCTTCAGAGGCCCGGAGTCATGGAACATCTCAGTTATGCTTCTCAGGCAACCAGAGCCACCCTAAGCTGGGAGCTTTGCTGGATGCTAGGCCTCGTAACTGTCACACATCTGGAACACAGCAGAAACCTCTGTGGCCAGACCATGTGGTGGAAGAAGCCACAGTGGCTCCTATGAATATTCATTTCTCAATAATTGTGGTGACCATCCTGAGGAGAGGCCCTTTTAACCTCTTCTCCTGCGGCCAGCAGTGTGGTCAGGACTGGAAGACTCATGGCAGGAGAATGGGTCACTTGCTGCTTTCTAGAACAGCTTGATACTGTAGAGTCCTCCCATCTTCTATGAGCAGAATTGACTCCCAGGCCTGTCTTATTTGCCAGCCTTCCCCAATGACATATCTCCTACCCCATCCTGAGTCCCTTGGTTTCCAGGATTGCGGAAAGATCCCACTCCTGATCATCCCCACCTTTTCCGATGATCTCTACCTGCTGTTCCACATGGGGTTGAGTGGAGTGGATGAGGAGAACAGAGAAGGGAGACCTGGCCAGCCACCATCCTGAGCCAGGTGACACTCTGGTGGCCATCCCTGGTCATCCCCAGTTTCCCCACAACTCCCCTCTTAGCACTCAGATGCTGTGAACCCAGCTAGCCTCTTCTCTGGGGCCTGGGAGGGCTCTTGGCAGAAACAGCTGTAGTTCCTATTGTGGGATTACAGAAGGGGGCTCCTGACCCCGGCTCCTGTGGCTGGGGAAGGGAAGCCTTCCAAGCCTCCTTTCCGGGAGGCCTGACTGGGTAGGAGCTGAGCCCAGGTCCCAGCCCGAGAAAAGCAGGAAGCCTTCTATTTTTGTTTTCACCTTGCTAGGTTTCAGGAAGTATTGCGGGAAATTTCAAAGTATACATTAGGACATCATAAATCAAAAGTAGGAGAAACACAAGTGTAGGAGCAGGAAACAAAGGAGGAATGTCACCCACTTGAAACCACATCTAGAAAGTCCCACACATGGTCTACAGGTGGGCCACAAACTTGCCTCCCAGGCTTGGTAGTGCTTCTAAAATTGGCCGCCCATTGGAATTGTCTGGGCATTCTGGTGATTAATGTGAAATCAACTACCTCTTGCTTGCTCCAAAGAACCGGGGAACACATCCTAAAGTCTGTGTCTTGCTCTGTGGGGTTCATGCTTCCTCTTACTTTGTGGCTTGGCCGGTTCCAGGGAGGTTGGGGCATTCTCACTTCCAAGTGCACCTACGAACTACAAGTCAGGACTGGACTTGACATGCTCTGGTTATGGACAGATGGGCACAAAGCAAAAGTCTTATTTAGGGAGGATGAGGAGTGGTTTTCAGCCCCAGGACTAAAGGAGTGAGAGAAACTGGCTTTTGTCACAAGGCAGAGAGCATAGCATTTCTGTGGGCTCTAACCATCTCCTGACAGCCCCAAGAGAGGATGGTCTGACGCATGTGCTCACTTGTAATGTGCCCACCTGTTCTCTGAGAGGGTTGTTAAGTGACGTGCTTGTAGCAGGTAGCTGACACCCTAGATTGGCTGGTCCTTCCACAGTAAGGGCTGCGGATGGTCCCTGACACTAAAACCTCTTCCCAAAGGTCTCCAGGGAAAGAAATTCCATCAGCTCCCAGACTCCCCATTCCGGTGACTCCTGCAGGCTTTTCTTCTATCTGACCTAAATCTCCCTTGCTGCAATTTAAGCCCATTTTCCCTTGTTTTGTTTTGAGTGGAAATGGAGAACAGCTCGTCCCTGGTTGCCTCCGAAAGCAGGGTGAGTCAAAAGTCCTTGCGTACCTCCTGCGATGCCAAAGTGTTCTCAGAAGCCCGCCCTGTTGAATCCATCTTCATGAAAACCTCCCAAGAGAATGGCTTTCCTTTAATGCATAAGAGAAGGCTCCTTTGTGGGGAGTCATGGTGCATAACACTTAGGTGATCCCTATAGATGCTGAGGTGAACAGGCCTGGCCCCTGGGGGGGTGGGAAATGGCATGCAAACAGATCAGCACCTCACAGTGAAATGTGGAAACACGGAGTCTGGCCAGGGACCTGGGGAGCCTCCCAAGCAGGGGGTGCCCATGTCGAGTCCCAAAGGAGGGGAGGGGGCGTCCAGGGAAAGAAGAGGGCCTTTCAGGTGGGTACCAGAATTCTCTATCATTCTAGGTCCCACATTTGGATTTGAAAAAATCATCCTCTTAGCTCCACTCCCTCCCACTCTAGTGCTTAGGTGGACTTTTTCCCACCTGCCTTGGCTAACAGTGAATCCATAGCTCAATCACTTATTTAGAGAGCATGTCCTAAGGTGAGCAAGGGTCTGCATGCAGGTGCGTGTATTCTCTGGAGGTGTGTGTATCCTCTTGGACACTTGCATCACTAGGTTTCTGTCTTCTGTGTGTGCCGTTTTGCTTTTCGGGACAAATAACTCCCACTTATTTCTGCTAGAGATTAGCTACTTTGTAGGCCATTGAAGCCAGTTCCTGGAAGAGTTGGGTTGATGGTTAAAAAATTCTGATTGGAAAGCTGTAGATCACAGCAGCTAAGTTACTGGGTTTAAAAAGCAGTGATACTGAGTGGTCCTGACAACACTCGGATAGCATGCGGCAAATGCAAGAAAAGAATTTTTATTTTTCCTAGGACAATGGAATTAAAACCTTCCTGCTCTGAAGAATAAGTGGAAAGAAATCGAATCCTTTTTCCTAAGCAGTTATCTAAGTGCAATACTGAGACATGAACAAGGTCATTTGGCTTTTTTTTTTTTTTCCATTGCTTGGTCAAAAGCCCCTTTCAAACAACTTGGCTCCAATACAATGGCCAAAAAAAAAAAACCTCCATCTACATTAATTTAATTTAAATAATGGCATTGCCATTAATATCTTCTTCTATAAAAGATGATTGATTCCGACTTGGATTTATGGGAAGTCGGGGCTTATAAAAGTAAACAGGGTGGCAGTTATTCAATATTAATGCTGGTTCATGCACCCTCCCTTCTCAGGGCTGGTTAAACGGATGACTGCCAGCCTAACCCCCGCCCCATGCCAGTAGTTAGTTTATCAGGATCTCTGGAGGGTAGAGAGGACAGCCCTGAACCCTGTCAGTTGCTAGCTGTGCTGGTTCCAGAGGCTGAGCCTAGCCTTCCCTCCTTCATATGAGATTCTAGTGTGAAACTTACTTCTCCAGTCCCGGGGGACACCAGGAACTTCTGCCACTGCTCTGTGGAAGACCATTGCCCCTCACAGGAGAGAGGACCCCTGATGGCCCAGGGAGTTCCTCTGCAGGTGTGAGCAACTGCAGCCTCTGAGCTCTGTCCTTCTCACACCTGAGCACATTTTGTGCAGGGATCTTTGTGTGGCCTTATGGCTCAGGAGGAATTTCTCCAGTGACTCTTTCCTCCTGCCTGGGAGAAGGCAGAGGGTATGGCTAGGCCCACCAGCAAAGAGGGAGCAGGGCTGTAAGTAGCCTATGATAATGGAGGGCATCGGGGGATATTAGTGGAGTCACAGTGCTGATGGCTTGTTTGAGCAAGGCTCCCACCCAGCTGGGCCATCCACACTGCACCTAACCCCCTTGTTCTCTGGTCACTCCTCTGTCATCCTCATCCTAGCATTTTGAGTCCCTTGTTATGCCCTTCCAGCCTTCCACGTGCTGTCGATCTCCTGTCCCTTGGCTACATACTGAAGACTCCCAGGTCCATCCTGTTGACGTGTTTATCCCCCTGCTACTCCACCAGGTGCCAAAAGACCCCACTCAACTCCATCTTCCCTCAAGCCCACTCTCTTCCTGTGCCCCCACCTCTGGGAATGGCAACACCATCTACCCAGTCTCCCTGTCACACACCTGGGAGTCTCTTTCCACCCCATACCACACGCTCTCAGCCTTGCCTCCTAACTATCCCTCACACCCATCCTTCCCTTCATCCCTACTGCTCTTGACTTCCTTCAACTAAACCTCGCCCATTCTAGCCAGGCTCAGTGGCTCAGCCTGTAATCCCGCGCTTTGGGAGGCTGAGGTAAGTGGATTGCCTGAACCCTCGGGTTTGAGACCCGCCTGGGCAACTTGGCGAGACCTCCTTTCTACAATAAATCAAAAAAATTAGCCGGGCGTGGTAGCACGTGCCTGTAGTTCCAGCTACTTGGAAGGCTGAGGTGGAAGGATCGCCAGAGCCCAGCAGGTCGAGGCTGCGGTGGCCGGGAGCGGCCACTGCACTCCAGTCTGGGCAACAGAGTGAGACTCCAACTCAAAAAAATAAATAAACCTCGCCCATTCTGATCTGAATGGTGGTCTCCCTGCCTCCACCTTTCCCTCTCCAGTTCATCCTGCACACTGGCCCCAGAGGGATCTCTAGGATGCAGATCACACTGCTAGTCTCCCCAGTCCCTGTAGGCCAGAGTCCAGACATCTGCATCCCATAATGCTGAAAACACCATCACACCCTGGTACTTTATACCTCAGTGCCTCTACCATTCTGTTTCCTCTACCTGGCCTTGTGTCCCTGCTGCACTCTGGACTGGCCCCTTGTCCTCCTCCCAGGGTAGAATCAACCCTTCCCTCCTTTGTGCTCCCTTTGACATGCTGTTCATACCTCTAGTGCTGGAGAGGAAAGGAACCTTTGAGGGGCTGCTGTTAGCCATCTTTGGGGCTGCCGGCCTTGTTCACCCCACCTTCTGAGCACATCTGCACCCAACCACAACCTCTGCTGTTTGATAGCAGTCATGTGACTCACCCTCCAGCCTCAGATTACTGGACTAGGGGTGGTCTCTGGCTTCAGGCCATTGGCTGGCCAGCAACATGGGCCTGGTGGGTCCTGACATTAAGAAATTAGCTGGAGCATGAGATTTCTCTCCTTTGGAAGAGGAACTAAGAGAAGCAGAGAGTTCCATGTGGGACTGGGCACTTTAGCTCCATGGTTATGCAAACGAAAGACAGGGCAGTTATTCTTGGGCTCTGTGCAGAACAAGATTGAGTCCCAAAGGCTAAATGGGAAGCAAGGTAAAAGGGAAGTGATGTCCCAAGAGAAGGGTTTTGTTGAGCAAGAGACAGACACAGAGCTAATTGTGGCTAGTCCCCAGAGCTCTTTCTTATTTCTGCCCATCTGCTGGGGGCTTCACAATATTCCTGCCTTTAACATGAGCAGGTGTGGATGAGTCCTCTTGTGAATCCAGAAGAACCCTACCTCAAATAACTACTTTTGAGCACCTTACCATAATCCTGCCAAGTAGGAATTTTTATTCCCATGTTTACACATGAGTCAACTGAAGTTCAAAAATACTGGGTAACAAGCTCAAGGTCACAGGGCAAGGAAGTGATAGAGCTGAGATGCAGACCAGTCTTTCTCCTTTGACGCCAACACTCCTTCCTCAGCACAAGCTACCTCCCTAGGCTGTGTTCACTGTTCCTTCCTCTCATCTTCCACTTGGGGCCCTAAGCCCCTAGAAGGCAGGGGCTCTGTCTCCTGGATTGGTGTGCCCCACTGCCCGCCACAGGCTCTGGCTCACTGCAGGCATGCCAGTGTCTAATGGATATATTTAATTTTGATGCAGTCCACAGATACAGCGTTGTCTTCTGAGCCCAGAAGCCTCTCTTTTGCAGTCGTATAATCTTGAGTGAATCGCTTTCATCTCTCCCTTGTCCACTACAGTGGAAATAGTCCAAGATGTAATGGGCAGTTGGACATGATGATATCCAAGCCCCGTTCCTGCTCTCAAATCTCACGGCCTTGTCATCTTTGCCCTGCCTCCCGCACAGGCATGACGTCAGGTGGAGCACGCCACCAGCCTGGCCGGCAGAGCATTTACCCCAACCCATTCTTGCAAACAGCGCTGCCCTTTCCTGATAGCCCAGCTCCCAGGAGGACTTGGGGGCTCCTCCTGCTCTGTGTGCTGTTTAGGAGGGATTTGTGCCATGGCCAGGTGGGCCACGATTTTTACAGACCCCCTAATGGCAGCTTCTTCTAATGAGGATGAGATGCTTACACATATTTCTTTTTTTTAAAATTGGCTATTAATTTGTCAGAATTATTCATATTTTACTGATGATATTTTCCATGTATCTAATCAGGGAGCTCATGAATAGAAATGAAACTATTTAAATACAGAGATGGTGTACATTGTAAGATCTTGTTTTCTCAAGCTGTTTCATAATACAGTGAATACATTTATTTCTTCTAAAAACAGGTTTTTGCAACCATCAAAAAACATTTTAAAAATCTTTGATTAAATATGACTCTATTCGAATATGCAAAATCTGTGAGCAGTGTGCGTGTATGTTTCTGCCTATGTGGTCACTTGAAGCACGTATGTGGTTTTCTGGCCTGTTCCGTAGGGACAAGGAGACTGTTTTGGGGAGGGGGGCGAAACTGAAAAACATATTTTGGGTCAAATCTTTTAGATGGATGGATGGCAAAGGGAAAGTACAAATTGAAATTGGGCTGAATAATACTCAAGAGAATTATTCGTACAATGTAGACTTTTAAACTGCTCAAAATTCCAGCCGCACTTACCTACATTGAAAGAGGTTTAGAATCATTAAACAAAGCCAGATATTAAATATACTACTGCTATCTCTCGAAACATTAGCAAGTAATGTAAAACACATGGCATCTACTCAATGGAAAATCTGAGAATACAAATTATAATAGTTGTCTTATAAGACCTCTGGGAAGCTTGAACTAAATTGCTTAATTCCATTAATAACAAACTATTACTCTAGCTATTAAAGTAACATAAGGTAATAGAGATCATGTCGAGAGATTGTACTGAGGCTCTTTCTTCACCTAGCACAAATTTATTCAGGGGCATTGATAGATTTTAATTGACTATGGCAACTGAATAGCAACAAAGGAAATTGAATGTCTTTTGAAAAGCTCCACTTTTCGTAGAAGCAAATAGCAACACCAAAATGAGAGTTTGGGGGGCTGGGACAGTGGGGAAGGGCATTGGGAACATCCACACCAGCAGCTCTTCCACAGAGATGCTTTTCTGTGACCTTAAGCAAAAGCTTCTGGGAACAGGTACGCCACAGGCCTGAGCATCTTTTTCAGCTCCCTGCAGTCCAAATGGGAACGAAACCCATCCAGGCTGCTATAAAAACACACGCTTTGTCATGAATATCCATCAGGCATGTTTCCAAGATAGAGGACTAGAGGGACCCTCGTGCAAGCTGTGGAGTCCTCTCCAGGGATTTCTGAGAACAGGGTTTGTTTCGGGCAGAAGGCTTGACCATGACGTGAGGGCCCCCTGCGTGGCTCTGGAGCTGAGGATAAAGACTGCTTAGCTCCCATCTCTCTAGTCCGCGATGGATTCTGGTGACCTGCCACCTACTTCTCTGCCACTTCTTTGTTCACTCTCCGCTATCCATGGTCCTTCTATCTTCTTCCCATACCCAGTTGCCCTGTCCTGCGTCTCATGCTGGCCTTACTCTATCCTGGCTTGAAGGGATGGGAGTGCTGGCTTCATCTCCGTGGGCTGCCCTCTATCCCCCTCACCCCAGCTCCAAGCACCTGGGGCTTTAGTGCCACCTCCACTCCTCTTTGGGAAGGAAACCCCATTTTTAAAAGTGACTTTACAAGATGTGAGGGGCTGCTGGAAGTGGTCCCTGTGGCAACAGCATTCTAGGAGGTGCCCCCATAGGCAGTGGGGGAGTGGACAGGGAGGTCATGGGACACCCCCCCATGTCACACCCATGCCATGCTTGTTGGTGAGGTGAATCTGTAATAATGTTTCTGTAAACATATTGAGGTTAAGTCTGCTGATGTCTGCCTGGACTTTCCCCTTTGTTTTTGTGAAATGCCTGCAACACCGTCTCACTTAAACCTGTACAGTGCTCATCATTTTCTGTCCTGGTAGTGACAAGCATCACAGTCAACCCTTGTTATGTCCCCTAGGACTGGGGACATCCTCTCTCCCACTCCCCATTGGTACCTGCTTCTCTCCAGAACATCACAGAGGAGCTTTGGCATCCGGCCTGCACCGCACACCACCTCCACTGTACCCACATCCCCAGCGAGGGTGACAGCCCTTCTTGAGTCATGTCAGAACCGGGGCTCTGGGTGTACACCCTGGAATGGGATCTGGCTCATGGCGTGGGCACCTACCTCATTGGCGCTGGGAGAGTCTAATCCCGCCACGACTGTAGCACGCGCATGTGTTTGAAAACCTCTTTGGCAGGCAGGACCTCCTAATTTTTTCCACTTCTTGTGATTAGCGTTGCAGACTAATCCTAGCACCAGACTCAACACCAGCTGTTCTTCCCCCACTGCTTGTTTTTACTTATAAACCAAATCCTGAAGCTGCTGCCGAATTGGCCAATCCCGCTCTTCCCTCAGCCCAAGCTGCGGCTGGTCACCTTTGGCATGGCCTCAGGTGAGTTCTCTTTCTTCCTGGCCACCTGTGTCCTTCACACTGCCTGGGCAGCACTAACTGGCCTCAGAGGGCGAGCGAGGGGCAGCCCTCCATTCCAAAGGGGATTTCAGCTTACTCACGAAGGGAGTCGAATGTCGGCAGTTTCCAGAGCCAGACTGATCTTAGAAATATGGTTTTGCATCCCTAGACATCAGGCAGCCCTGTACCACTTACAACTTTTTGTGTAATGTGATATATCCAAAATAAGATAGGCAACATTTAGATAAGTTTTGTAACAACAATAAAATGAACACACATGATCCATCCCACCTCCGAACTGGAATTAAAACATCAGACTATTGAAACTCCCTGTTTTCTGGCTCAATTCTTTCCCAGGTATCTTACATTTAGAAGGAGGCCTGTGGTGAGAGCATAGCTTTGGCCCTTCTCTCCCTCTGCTCACAACTTGCCCACATCCAGAAGATGCACCAGCTCCCCAGTGGGCCCAGATTAACAGCAGCAGCACCCTGCTCTCCACCCTTCAGCAGGGGCCTGGGCAGGAAGTAAGGCCTCTGTGGCCTCCAGATCTGCAGGAGGGCACAGCTAGCCCAGGGAGTCCAGGGACAGCAGCTTTCTCTGCTTTGTGCATTTCCCCCTTCTTCCCCTGACTTCCATGGTAGTGCTTGGGGAAAAGTGATTCGCAGAGTGCAGACACAGGAACTCTGGCTTCTACATCCACACATACCATCCATTTGCATTTCTATGAGTGTCTCTCACATACCTGCAAGGCCCTAAAAACAAATCAGGGAGTGTGGCATATGGGACATTTGCCCTCCAAACATTGCAGCGTCAAGAAGAATTGCAATTGTCAGAAATATCATATTCCTGTCAAAAGCGCATGAAACCAGCTCTGTAAATTGGGAAGCATAAGTCACAGTTATATTTGTTCTGCAACCATATAAGAATCATGGGTTTCTCCTAGGGTAGGAAAAAAAAAAAAACCACAACTCTGTGCCCTTTGGAATGACTTTATGCCCAGTCATAGCCACCTTTACCTGGCAGTGCTGTTTCTGTTGGTATGAAATTTCTGACTCTCCCTTCAGTCCTTGGGTATTTTGGCTGGGCTGGTTTCTTTCTTGGCAACCGCAATTACTTGCAAACAGAATGAAAGAAGTCACTCTTTTTTCCTCACTGGCAAGCCCTCCGTGGTTTTGTGGCTGCCTGTTTGGCTCTCTTTCCTCCTCCTCCATGACTAGAGGACCACATCAAGGAGCCAATGGTTTCCTGGAGTTGGGCAATTGCTCGGCCCTTGGGGCAGTGTACTTGCTCAACCCTGACCCCTGAAAGCATTGCAGTTGCACAGGACTTCTGGGGGCTGGGGGGTGGGGGAGTGATGTGATACTCATTCAGCCAAGATAAGCCCAGCCTGCTGTGTGCTGAGCACAGAAGTCACCGAAATAGACCCCAGCTCACCTCCACCCAGAGACACAGGGCCAGGCCATGAGGTCCTGCGGGGATTTGGGGAAGGGAGGGATACAGGTAGCTGAAAAGACAGGGAAGGTTCATCAGCCCTGGAGAGGAGCGTTTTCCACTGGATTCTAAAGGAGTGTAGTCTTGAACTGTGTGGACAAGAGTGAATATCCCAACTGGGCAAAGAGAGAGGCTGTCCTGAAGCTGGTGTGTACATGTGGCCTGCAGGTCACTGAGCAACGAGCATAGGAGTGTCAGGAATGGGACCTCAGCCCTGAAGCCCAGGGAAACCAACTATGGTTCCATTCTGAAAGATGGCCTAGGTGACAGGAGCACTGAGTAAAGAGTATTCAAGGGGACAAAGACCAGTCTAGGACTACAGGAAGGGCTGACTCAGGATTTCAGGCTAGAATCCTGAAATTTTTCTTTTTTAATTTAAGGTGTATGGCATGATGTTTTGATATACTTATGTACAGTGAAATGACTGTTATAGTCAAGTAAATTTACATGTTCATCAACTCTTATGGTTACCCTTTTTGTGTGTGGCAAAAGCACCTAAAATCTCCTCCTAGCAAACTTCCAGTATACAATATAATGTCTTGTCTACTGGCAGTGAGCAAGATATTATGAGCTCTCAGATTCAAATATCAGGCAGGGTAGGTTTGTTTGTTTGTTTGTTTTAGATGTTAAAGTTATCACCAGGAAAGCAGGCAAGAATTTCCCTGAAAATCAGGAAATTTGGGCAGCAGTAAATTTGCTTTCTCTTTGATCCCCAGCAGTCTCCATTCAGCTGTCTCTCCCTAGGCCTCACTGCCTAGAGGGCTGGGGGCTGTGATGCAGGTGTGGTGCCCTGACACCCAGTTGGCTGTGGCAAATCAGAGTAAACACCCTGCTAGTGAGGAGACTGCTGCCTGGGACCTCGCCCTTCCTGCCCTGCCCTTCAAAACAAGGAGCTCTAGGCCTTGGAGGGAGGCCCCTCTGCTGGGACTCAAGAAGGCTTGGGGAACAAACTGGAAGGAGAACTTGGTCCTGCTCTGGCCAAGAACCAGCTTTTTCTATATCTTTGGCAGAAAACGCAGAAAAATCCAAGACTTCCTACAACAACCCTGTCTATCTCCCAGAACACTCTACAGCAATGGGAATGTTCTATAATGTGTCATCAGGTGCTGCTGAGCACTTAGAGTGCAGCTTGTGTAACTGGAGAACTGAATTTTTAATTCTACTTAAGTTAAATTAATTTTCATTGAAATAGTCACATTGGCTAGTAGCTACTATACTAGGCAGTATAACCCTGGAAGACTCAAAGCAGAGCCTGGATGAGGCTGCCCTGGGCCTCCCAGGACTCTAGAAGACCTTTCATTTTGTCTTTTTCTATTGCTGAAAGTGACAGAGCCTACAGAGCTCTCAAAAAGAAATTATCCTGAAAATCAAACCGAATGGGCTGAACGCTTACAGAGGTCCCTGCGACTGAGCACGTTTTCTTTAGTGGTTATAAGAATTGTATTAGGCATCGGAGGAATCTTACCAGGTTTTCCCTAAAGCCCTTTTCTCTCTTGCTGCATGAAGTCTCCTCTGCTGCAGCTGCCTGAGGAAATGGTTTTGCAAGCCTTTATTATTTTTGGATTTTTTGGCATATTCTCTGAAGCCATGCCTGGGTACCCACTTTCCATTTGATTTCTGGCTGCTCAGGGCTTGCTCCTGCCCAGGGTGGTGGGGTTTCTCGTAGGCCAGACAGTGGCATGATTTAGAGCCGCCCTCTCTCCCTTTCTTGGGGTGATTAGAGAGGAAATTGTGGGGCCAGCTACCACCACTTATGGGATATGGACAGAGTGGGGTAATTGGATAAACACTGCACTGAAAATACCCCTATGTCATGACTACTGGGGTAAATATGTATATTCTTGTGCCAGAGCTGTCAGACCCAAGTAGTGACTGGGCTTCCAGTGGTTAGTGAAGTGCCCTGGCTCTGGGGTAACTGTGGAGTAATCAGAATCACTGTCTGATTCAAGCAATCGCACTTCTCAGTGTTGGGCAAGGATGCCAGGGAGAAAGGGGAAGGCTGGGCTAAGTCATAGCCGGGAAGAGGAGAAACAGACCTCCAGCCCTTAGGTATATAGAGGCAGCACTGTCTGTCCCCAACCCAGGGAAGTAAAGCATGACTTGGAAATTCAGATCTCCCCCAAAGCCCGGGGAGGCCTCTTGGGAAACAAGGGAGGAGGGAGGAGGAACAGTGCAGCCATCTCGTCATGTTTATGACACGTCTCTCTCCACGGACTGCTTAGGATTCTTCAACCTTAATCTTTGAGGCTCTTTCTCTAGAAATAGAGTCCTTGTCCACTGACAGAGATGGGTAGGAACAGATGATGAGTAGGAGGTGTTAGCTTTTCCTGGGGTAGAAGGTTTATCGGTTTATTTAAGTGCATTTACTTTGGTTTTAGCATTGTGAGAGTAATTAATTTATATGGGACTCTCCTTAAACCCATAATTATGCATTGGTATCAACTGTACAGCAGGCCCTGTGCTGTCCACCAGCAAGATAATAGCAAATGAGATCATCTCTGTCCTAAAGGAGGGATTCTTCCCAGCATGGCCCAGAAGGGAGAAGCAGGATATTCAGACAGTGCCTTTGCAAGGAGGGACACAGGGTAGTGTGTTTAGGTCAAGCACTGGTGTGCAGAAGGCAGGAAGTCCAGGAGGCCTTCATGGAAGAAGGGGTAACTTGACTGGGCCTTGAGATGAGAAGCAGACTTCAGATATCTGGAAAAAGTACAGAGGGCTCTTCAATAGTCAGAATAAAGATATGGAGAAGAAAGAAACTGATAAGTGATTTGAAGCCCTGGAGGAAATTTCATTATGATAATATCCATTTATTTTGGCATATAGTTACTATGTTTAAATCTTCTGAATTTGCACCCCACCCTGGTATCATTTTATTAGATCCTAGTTTTGTGACTCTAGCAGTCAGGACTAGTATTAGAAAAATTGCCCTCGGTTCTAAGAATCACACCCTGACCATCACCTGCCTCCCCCAGCAGACAAGTGGAGAAACAGACAAGCTTCTGAAAGCTATGGCATGATATTTATGTGGCGGACAACCAACTAACTATGAAGCCACTTTTAACACTATTTCTCTGAATTAAAAACCTGTTTAAGGCTTTGGAAGTTTATTTCTAGGTTTAAAACTGGACTATTTTGAGTTTGGAAACATAATTTACTATTTCCAAGAAAAGAGTTTTAAAACCTGATTACTTTCCCTAACTCCCCATTCCCTTGAGATGATTTTTTTTTAAATCAGGATTTCAAATTATGCACATGGAGTGTGTAGCTTTTTCGAGTTCAGTTCACGAGGTTGCACTTTGACATGCTTTTCAAGACTTGAATATTTTTATAAATCATGATTATGCTACTGTTTAATGAGAACAAAAGTGGAAATAGCATCTGCTTGTCGGCGAAGCGTCGCCCGGCCTGTGTGTGCTGTCTGGGAAAGTGGTGGCCCAGTCTGGAGAGCTGATGAGCGGCTTGATTAGCTGAAATTGCTTCCTGCAGTAGTTTGGGGGTGTCAGTCCTGGGATGAACTGGGTCATCTCAGGGATCTGGGACGCAGGAGCCACTCTGAGACGTAGAGTGACGGATGGCCCAGACTCCAGTTAGAAATCCCCAGCTCCTCCCAGCATGGACACGTGAGCCGGCTTCCCTTCCACTCCAGGTTGGGATTAGGGTCCATTCCTTGCTAAACTATGATCTTCTCGAGGGCAGGAGGAGGGGCTGATGCAAGTTGAGTTGAGCCTAATTCAGATGCACAGTTTCAACGGCTGGTGGTGGGGAAAAAGACTCTGTGAGTGCAGTAAGATTCCCTGACAGTGGGACATGGAGTCAGCCATGACACCGCAGTGGAAATAACCCTACAGTGTGGGCATCGAGGGTAGGACTTTGGGGTCAAAACGATTAATTTCATTATCCCTCAGCCCGACCATCGATGTTTAGGTTGAAGAGCCTGTGTCAGCAAAAGAGTTTAAGTAATTTGGTGTTCTTTGTTCACTAAGCTTTAGAACGTTGCGGCATTTTTCATTTTCTTGCAAACTAGTAAAGCCAAAAACTGTTTTTGCTTTTTAAACTGTTACTGTTTTTATCTGGAAAACTCATTGATCTAGAATTTGTTACCACCTACAGCCTGTAGGTCCTCTCTAAATAATGTGTTTAATAAAACTTCTATACAGCAACACACCTAGCTCTTAGGTATACAGTTCAATCTGTTTTCCACTGATGCATGCAGACATCTGTGTACTCCACATTATCAAGTAAAAGAGCATTTCCATCAGCCCACAAAGCTCCCTCATGCCTCTTCCCCGGCATCCCCCCAACTCCAGAAGCATCCACTGGATGGTTTGCTTTTAGCATGCACTTTAATTTGAATTTTAAAACGTCACCTGCATTTTGAAACTATAAATAAATAAATAAACGCCTTCCTCCAAGAAAAGTCTCCCGCTGGCTCCCAGGCACGCTGGGTATCTTGCTGTAGCCAGGCCAGGTGGACATTCTTCGCAGGTTGTGGCGCCCCTGTGGCTCAGGCTGGGAGGTTGTCTGAAGTCTAGTCAGCTCCATGACTCTACACCTGGAATTTCAGACATTCGCAATACCTCGAGAACAATGGATGGCAAGAAAATTCATTCTGTGCTTTTTCCAGGATCGCTTGCATGCGATTGTGCCTGCTGAGCAGGAGGACTCCAGATTAGAGGGAGAGAGCGAGAGAGAGGCCTACTCATCGGTCTGCATAATCAGCATCGAACATATTTCTGCCCCAACAAAGAGAACAGTGTGTTCCTGAGACGCTGCTGTGCGGCTCAGAGACTCACTGGTGGGCGGTTCTCCTGAGAAGTCAGATTTTTCAGCAAGCTCTCCCCATACCTACCACCCCCTTTTGGGGGAAGAGCCCAGATTTTCTGGCTCCTAAGATGGAGGGGGACAGTGGCATGGGGCCTGGCCTTTGCGCCCTTACATCTCCTGACCCCCATTAAATAAAATTTCTGCAAACTACCCTAGGTGGCCAGTTGATCTCTTTCTACGTTCAGCCCCTTCAGCACAGGTCACTAAGCTCAAGGGGTCAGGTTTCAGACCATCATTTGACCCCTTTTCCTGTCCCTTTAGATGCAGTGTCCTATTCCCATGATGCTGGTGACCAGTCCACATCCTTAGGGGAAATGTGTCAGGTTCTCAGCCACACCCCTTCATCTGTCAGTGGCACCATGCAAGGCTCTGTGGACTTTTGCAGATGGAAAAAGCCAAGTTGCCAGCTTGCAAGACAAAAGTGAACAAATAGCCATGCTGCAGTGTGGCCTCAGCCCCTTCTAGGTCTCTTCCCAAATGGCCTTCTGCAATTGGTGCCATTGGTTTGGTTATTAAAATCCCACCAGGACTTGGGTCCATTTGGGGTGGCCAAGCTTTAAAAATTTCTTGGTTTTTTTTTTTTGCTTTTTTGCTTCTCTTATCTGCAATTGTATTTTCCTCTTTTATCATAAGGATTTAAATATGGAAAAATAACCTGAGAATGTATGTGCTTTGTGTGAATGTCACAGTCGTGCCCTTTGTAAAATTACCCCAGGGCATGATAAG
The DNA here is from genome assembly GCF_000164805.1 of Carlito syrichta. Classification (NCBI taxonomy): domain Eukaryota; kingdom Metazoa; phylum Chordata; class Mammalia; order Primates; family Tarsiidae; genus Carlito; species Carlito syrichta. The sequence goes on from NW_007252331.1 coordinate 1,533,307, forward strand.
AAGAGTATAAGCAATTAAAATGCATGGGACAGCAGCGAGGGGAAGCAGATCAGAGTCAAGGCTGCTGTCCTGTGAAGGAGACCTGAGGACAGCCGCCCTGGGTCCACCTGACCCTCACTCAGCCTCTGTTGCCACTCTGACCTTTGACAGATTTGTTCCCTTGCCTTGTCTTGGGTCGCCCCATCTGAGCGAGGGGGTTGGACTGAAAGGCCACTAAGGTCACTTCTAGCCACTTCTGCGGCTCTGTAATTCTCTTTATATCATTGGTCATTTACGTGTTTGCCATGACCATTGCCGGTCAGACTGGAAGCATTTAGCAGGTTTTGGACACCAGACTGGAAGATACAGAAAAGGCCGTAGAAGTTAGCATTGTTCCATCAGCATCTCATAGTTCATGCAGGCCCCTCGTATGTCACTGCCACCGCACGACACCAGCCCAGCTGGGATTACCACAGCCTCAATGCCCAGAACGGAAGCACCATGGCTGTGAAGTCCTTTGTTTGGCAAGAGCCACTCCTGTTCATGCTCTGGCTGCCACCCAGTCACCCGTGAAGAAACTAAAGCCACAGGTGAGAAGCAAGACCCATGACCCTGAGAGGCTACAGCTGCCAGCAGAACAAGAAAACGCAGAAGGAAGGTCTCGGAGCATGGTACCCCACCCCTCTAGGCCTCACACACAGTCCCACACATACCGCTGTCTTTGTTTAAACAGAGGCAGGGCCCGCCCACAAGGCCATTTAAATTAGAGAATGAATCTGCTATGCCTGTATCCTTTCCCTCCTCCGCTGGGAGCCTCTGGTCCCAGCCCAGCCGAGCCTACTGGACTAGAAATGCCACCGAAAGGCACTCTCTAAAGCAGCCAGAGGTCCCTGAGAGCAGGGGCCAAACCGGATTGTTGTGGAAGCTCCTCAGCCAAGGTCTCCACCTTGCTGAGAGCTTGGGAGAGAGGAGTGACAGCTCAGACCAGTAATGGGTATTCTCAGGACAATTCCAGGTCATCCAAGGAAGAGAGGGTCATGTCACATATACTGTTTGGGGGCAGATGAGTTTTTAATAATACATTTCCAAAGTGTTTTGCAAACACAAGAGAATTATTAGAATTTTTAAATATATATATATTCAATGCTTAAAGAGACAAATGTCAGGGACCTAGAAAACTCACTCATTTGGGAAAAGTTCAAGCAGAAGGGAAGTGCTCTGATCGCCCGGCAGCCTGAGTGTTCTAGAGCAGGGCCTCTAGGCTCTGAGAGGAGATGCTGGTGACAGAGACAGGACAGGGACATCTACACTGTCACCCCCACTGCCCATGGAGGCTCCTGGAGTTTTAGGCAAGGCCTTACCTCTGGGTGTTCCACTGAAGGTTACATGGTTAAGCCAGTGTGTTTCCAGAGAAGGAAACTGGGTGGGGAGGCAGGGCAAGGGGACAGGGGCAGAGGCCCAGCCTTTCCTAAAAGAACCTGTTTGCAACTGGAACTAGAGGACAGTGGGCACCATCCGAGCAGAAGAAGGAGCTGGAGTCTTAAGGATTCCATCTGGTTCTAGTGCACAAATTCAACTCAGTAATTCTGGCCCTCTCTGGAGGCACACTGTCCTCAGGCAGGCATGTGCCGGGTTTGAAGCTGGGAGCCATGGCCGGCAGCTCCCCTGGGTCTGCTCTGGGCCTGGCATGCCTGGCCGGTGGTCTGCAGGTCTGGCCAATGGGTGTGCCCAGGCCTCTCCTCCACAAGCCACCCTCCCCCCAGCCTGGCTGATGGCCCTGGTGACCCAGCTCCTCCCAGGCAGCCAACTTAAGCCTCCACAGAGCCAGCGCCAGGCAGCTTTGATCTGCCCACCTGTCGCCACAAGGTCGACAGTCATTTCAGAACATCCTTCTGCCTTTAATCTTCCTGCTGGGAACAAACACCCTTAAATTCTCTCCTTCCTTCTGCCAGAATGCTTTGTCTTCTTTTGTGTTGGCCTTTTATGTACTGTATTTGAAAATGTCTCCCCTTTTGAGGTTAAGTGTTATTCACCATTGTCCCTCACTTTCTGCTGCCAGGGGCCTTTGCACATGGAGAAACTGAGGCTCAGGCACTGAGAGAAGAGTTGAGAGCCCCCGTGACGCAGGGTGTCAGAGGACACTCCCCTTGTCTGGCAAGCCAGCCCCTGAGCATCCCCAGCCCCTAGGACCGCTTTCCCCACCTCAGTGGAGGCAGCCTCCCAAGGTGTGTGCTCAGAGGTTCGCTCTCCTGGTGTGGGATGAGGCGCTGGGGATGACACCCTGCTTGGAAGCTACGCTCTGTACAACTCCTTCCCCCGCCCGCACCCGCAAGGCCAGCCTCAGCCCAGGTGTGCAGTTCCTTCCCTCTGTTCTGCTCACCTGTTGTTCACACTTGGCTTCATCTCTCTGCCCCTTAAGATAGATGCTTCAGTTGGGTTATCTGGGCACTGGTCTGCTGGCTGCCCCATCCCTGCACCCCAACACACTCTCAAAACCCCCACCTGGGTCTTTTAACTGGCCGCCTTGTCCAGGAGGGCAGTCCACCCCAGACATCCCTGGAGGAACACCTACAGAAAGATGGAAGCTCCCACAGCACCATCTTTGGTGACCAGAAGAAGCATGTTCAAGGGTGCTTGGAAGAGAGGCCAGAAAATGACAGGGGATTTGAACTTTGTGCTCTAGGTTCGCATAAACACTCTCGCAGCCCTTCCCTGGAGGTGGGCTTCAGAAGACATCTGACCCAGTTTGGGAACAAGCTCTGGGGCTGGAGGTCTCTGAAGACTCTGCCAAGGCCAGTCAGCTCCCAGACAGGCTAATTAAGGCAGATTCCCCTGCCTCACACAGTCTGGAGATCGACCCCACCTCAAGACCTGAGCTCGGGCCTGAGGAATGGCTCATCACCAGCCTCTCTGCAGTGATGGAAGCAGCGTGGGCTTGAGAATCCCTGGAGTCCTTTCATCTTCTCTTTCAAGAAAATGCTGAGAAAACTTTAGGCCAGGGCGGGGTGCTGTGCCTCAAGCCTGTAATCCCGGCACTTTGGGAGACCAAGGTGAGAGAATTGCCTGAGCTCAGGGGTTCGAGACCAGCCTGGGCAACTTGGTGAGACCGCATCTCTTCAATAAATCAAAAAATAAGCCGAGCATGGTAGTGCATGCGTGTGGTTTCAGCTACTTGGAAGGCTGAGGTGGAAGTATCGCCTAAATGCAGCAGGTCGAGGTTGCAGTGACTGTGAGCGTGCCACCACACTCCAGCCTGGCGGGGGAAGATTGAGACTCCAACTCAGAAGAAAAAAAGAAAAGAAAACTTTAGGTAAACTTCCCCAGAGTGGTGGGTGGGCCCAGATGTATTCCCAATGGGCATGACTTGGTTCCTTTTCCAACAGGCTGGATAGTTTGTCTTTCTTCATATAACAGCCATTAACACAGCAGCTTGTCTTCATGAAGTAGAAGGTGTGGGCAGGCTTATGTCCTGACCTTCCACCTACAGGTCTGATAGAGACCCATTGCCACGAGTGCCTTGGTTGTGGAACTGCTGCCCTCCCTGGTAACTAAACTCTGGGCTCTGAAATCTGGCACTGAAGAGAGATCTCTGCACGGGAGAGGCCATAGGACCTTTCAGTCCTTAACTCCCAAGAGCCACCACTGCTATAGGGATCTCATCTTCATTTTTGTCACTCCATCTTCTAGTCAAGGACAAGGACTCTAGCTACTCTCTTTTTGACCATTCTGGCCTAAGTGTGGATTCTCAGGGTCATTTTCTTCTTCTCTGTGGCTGCCGAGATCATGCTAGAAGGGGTTGCACTAAGAGCCACTGAGAGCTGTGGGGAACCCGCAAGAGGAGCACCATGTCTGGTACCACCTGGCTCACCAGCCATTGCCTCTTCCCTAGGAATCACCAGCTTCTTCTTTTCTAGTTCTAGCCATGGAGGAGACGCCATCATAGCACCCAGGAGTGCAAACCTGAACAGCCTGACTCCTCAAAAGACCTACGAGAATGTGTGAGAGAGGCAGAGCGCCCTCGAGCCTACTGTCTGCGTCCTGCCCGGCTATGCACCAGACCCCCTGGGCCCTATGTGGTAGAGAAGAAACCTCCCTTCCTGGGCTTCACAATAGTCCTTTGGGGGGAAAAGCTGAGCTTACGCTAGAGAATCTTCCACATGCCAACTCTATAGATTCTTTTTATAGAATGCAGAAAAGCTATGACCAAAGCCAGAGTCAGGCTGACCCTGGGGTTCTGAGTGAAGTCTTGAGGGCAGCTGCATTTCCTCAGGCTGCCAGAGTGGAGTGCCCTGCATGCCTAGCCGTTCGTGTACACACCCTCACTCTTTGCACACCTATATTCCTGTGCATGAAGTCACAGCTCACACCTGCAAGTGCCATGAACGTCAAGGTCCCATAACATAAAGGGCAGGAAGATAGCAAGGACTTGCTGCTTGGCCAAGGTGAACAAGAAAGCCCATGTGGGAGCAATGCCCATTTCAGAGGCCTGCTTGTATGTACTGACTGCCAGATAATAGGATTACCCATTTCTTATCTCTACCTCAAATGGGCTGAGTGCCAGACTAGCCTGGAAACAGTGTGACAGTGGACATTGTCCTCCCATCCTTTCCTCTTCTGTTGCATATCCTTAATGACAGCCACAAGAGCAACAGCTGCAAGTCCCTTTAGGGGATCAGGAACTCAGCTATCCTGACTTTGTCACAGCTCTGGAAAGAGGCTACCTTCTTTAAGTCTAAATATTTAAAGTCTGCTTTCGAGTGTGACTTCCCCCATCACGTGACTCGAGCCACAGCTGAGGACCCAGGATGTACTTCTCTAGGAGCAGTGTAGAAAGCAGGCTTCATTTGGGCCTGGCTTTTGGGTATTCACCCAGAACAGCATGTGTGTCCCTGCGATGCCATCTGTCTGTCTGTCTGTCCATCCATCAGGCGCCTATTCTCAGCTTCCCAGCAGGGATCTGGACCCGTGACCCCCAAGACACAAAGCTGAGGATGAGTAAGAAGTGGCTGATGGCAGGCACCAGGGATACTGTATGTGGTGCAACATACAGAGCTGTCCCAGCTCTCATCTCCACAGTGTCTAGGGCCTCACCTGGGAGCATTCATAGGCTGGGTGGCCCACGCGCAGGGGCCTGGGGTCCTCCAGAAGCACCTTTACTCATCTGACTGGTGTGGATGCTGGCTACTGGATGGGACCACAGCTGGGCTATCCCCTTATACAAAAGCTTGGGGCTAGGGGGATGGGTCCAAGCTAACATATGGGAGTGCATTGCTTTTGAGGTCTTAGCCTCAGGAGCATACCTTGTCATTTGTGTTCCTCTCTGTCTTACCAGTTAATCATAGGTCTACCTAGATTTGGAAGGAGGAAACTAGACTCTGCCTCTCGGAGGAGTGGCAAGGTTCTAGAACAACTTGAGATTATAGTATGCCACAGCATCTCTGCCACAGGGTCCCTTCATCTTGCAGATAAAACTCAAAGCCTCGATAAGGTGCTTTATGAGTCTGCTCTGTGCAGAGTCCTCAGGTGTTACCACATTTGGGATCCCACCCTGGGCTATGACCCATGGACTCGATATAAGCAACTCAGTAAGACAGTTTCCAGCATCAGCCACTTTTTGTGGGACATTTAACATAAAGCACTGCCTAGCACAGTGACAGGCAGCTTCCCTGTTGTGGAAAAGCAGAGAGACTCAAGTTAGACTGCTGGTTCTCGTCCTGGCTTGGCCACTTACTGTGTGGCCTTGGGCCAATCACTCCAAATCTCTGCGCCTCTATTCCCTCATCTGTGTAAGATATGGATGATACAATTAGTACTTCTGTTCCTCTGCCTTGAGAATCAAATGATTACTGTTTGGAAGTTCCTAGGACAGTGCTCGACCTATGGTAACCACTGTAAAAATGAAATAAAAGTTCCATCAGCACCTTCAGGTCCGGAGGATGTGACAGTGGCTGCACCTGATACTCTGCTCAAGGAAAGGGCTCAAGGCTGGAGCAGCTGCTGGCAGAGACTAGAGAATATGGGACTGTGTCTGCCTCTGCATTGCGAGGACTCTCGTCTCCTTATGAGAATGGCAAATTACACCGCCTGGACCGGGAAGTGCTGCTATGCAGACAGGGTGATGGGGCTGGCTGCCAAGTGGAGGGCCGGGTCTTCACTGGGTTGCAGCGTGGAGATTTTGCCCTTCCCTCACCTCAGGATGTGTGTGGTGTTTTAAGTTATAGCTCATTCTCATCCCTGGATCTGGGAGAGTGGGGGGAGGAGTGGATGGTATCTTTAAATATGGCCATTCCCTCCCCTTTAAGGTCATTACAGTCAATAGGGGGAGGAGAAATATCTTTTAAGAAGGCCTTTCAAATGAAAAAAAAAACGAATTACTGGATGCAAAAACATTCTTATCTCGCCAGCATCCTTCCCTCAGTTGTGACTTAATATGTGCACCGTGCAATACAGAAATACAAAGCAGCTTGGGAAAAAGTCTCAGCCCTAAGAATCTTATAGTATTAAAACTCGAGTAATCCCACACAAGAGAAAAATACAGCAAAGACTGCTCGTGGCCCCTGCAAACTCGTGCACTCCACCCGCTGTAACCCGGGGGCCGTGGGAGGCCTCCGGAGAGCCGCCGCATGCCACTTTTAACAACTGAATTTTATTAACTGTTTTTTCATTACTCCTGACGGACCTGGCAATGAACTCTTATCAGTGTATTGTGGCGAGTACAAGTCAATTAATTTCTTTTAAATAACTTCAACTGAAATCCTATTTGATTTATATTCCAAAAATGATTTCCATTCCATTCCTTCCTGAGATTATAGTCCCGGTGGAGTTAATCACACTGGCTGCACAGTCACCCATACCCCAGGGAGAAAACAGGATCAAGGAGAAGAGGAAATGAGACGAAGGTGGAACTGAGAGCATCCTAAAGACCCTTTATTCAGTGTGAGACTGTGCATGGTGACAGGAGAGCTCCCTTAAATCCAACCCTAGAAGAGTTTATTTCTAGTCGTCGTGGCAGGGGATGAATGGAGGAGAGACGGAAGATGGAGGAGTCTCGACTCAGAAGCATCACTGGTGGCTGCTGTCGCTGCTGAGGAGATGGGTTGAGCCCCCCTCCTTTGGTACCTACAGTTTTCTGGATCTAGTGTCCCAAGAGACCTTGGCTCAGCCCTGGCTGTGAGCTGCTGAGACTCATATGACCTGCTGGGTGAGGCCACCCCAGTCATGGTGGAGGTGACGGTGGGCCAGCAGGCTTTGCTGCACATGCAGGGATAAGCAGAGGTGCCACTTCCCCAGGAGTCTGCCCACCGGTCCCCCCCGCCTGATTGTCACCAGTCTGGCCTTACAGGTGATAATGCCTGGCTTATCTAGGAGGAGTGGGGGACGTGAGCTGGGCATCATCTGCCCTGAAGAACAGGGCTTAGTGAGCGGCTGGTGACAGTGACAAGAGGCTGGAGTTCCCGGGGGGGGGAAGAGTGGCTCCCGCCCTTGACATGCAGTGGCTGCATCCCAAAGCCGGGCAGGTGTAGGGCTGGTGAGAGATGCCTTCCCAAGCCATCTTCTTCCCCTGCGCCAGGCTGCCGAGTCAGTCTGGCTGGCTGCCGGGGGACAGCAGGTCACTGCCCTGGGGTAGGACTATTCTGGTGAAGAATTCAGAGCAATTAAAACAGTTTGGCAAAGATGAGTTTGGACAAAAACTGTATTTGCAAAATATCTGCTATGGACGCTATGTTAGTTTTCCAGGGCTGCCATAACAAAGTAGCACAGTAAGTGTGTCTTAAACAACAGAAATTTATTTTCTCACAATGCTGGAGGTTAGAAGTCCGAGATCAGGGTGTCAACAGGGTGGATTCCTTCTGGGGGCTGTCAAGACTGCTGGCATCAGAAGCTTCTAGGGCATTTGATTAAAATGCAAACTCCTAAGCCACTGAATTAAAATCTTTAGGAGTGTGACCCAAGATTTGATATTTAAATAAACTAAACGAGCTCCCTAGGTGATTCCCAGTGGTGTCCACTGGAGTGCTGCTGTGTAAGTAGAGGAAAACCACGCAGCCACTTTCAAGGTGCTACCTATTTGAGAAAATAAGACCTACATGAGGCAGGGTGTGGTGACTCATGCCTATAATCCCAGCATTTTGGGAGGCCGAGACAGAGGATTGCTGGAGCCCAGGAGTTCAAGACCAGCCTGGGCAACATAGCAAGAAGTTGTCTCTGCAAAAATAAAAATTTAAAAAGCCCAACGTGGTGGCATGCACCTGTAATCCCAGCTAGTCCCAGCTACTCAGAAGGCTGAGGTGGAAGGATCACCTGAGTCCATGAGGCTCAGGCTGTGGTAAGCCATAAGCATGCCACTGCGCTCCAGCCTGGGTGACAGAGTGAGATTCCAACTCAAAAAAAAAAAAAAACACCCAAGAATAGGGAGTGTCAGGGTAGCAGTCCCCAGAAAGTGATGTTTCTCACGATTTCCTCTGCATGGAAATGCTTCAAGGCTGAGAGTTAGCAAGATATGAGGACAGGGAAGCTGGGAGATATTAGGATCTGGATAAAAACTTATCTCGGCATTGAGAGCATCTGTGAGCAGGGTATCACTTTTGTCTTTATCAAAAAACAAATTTTGTTTTTTCTGAAGTTGCTGTCTAGGGATGTGATATCGGTGCCTGACACATCAACACCCAACAAAGGTTTGCTGGCTTAAAGATTTCAGATGTTCTGTGTTGGTTAGTGACTGAGGTGACTCTATCTCTAGGAGGGAGGTGTGTGCCTGGGGCAGAGAGGGAGGACTCAGCTGGTGAACAGACGCTGCTAGCGATTTCTGACTCCAGCAGGGGAGCGTGGATGTTGTTGTTTTAAGTGGTATTCATCCCACCTGTCTTCCTATACACATATCGATCCTGGCCAACAAAGATTTGACAGGAGATTGCACAGAAAGAAATATGTCAGGGGCTTTCAGAGGAAAAGAACGTTCATGGCCACAGCAGGACCCACAGTGAATCCTATGGACATGGGAACTGTGCTCACCCCTACTGGCTGGCTGACCTTGGCAAATTACCTAGCTTCTCTGAGCCTCGGTTTCCTCATCTTTAAGATGGAGATAATAAGAATACCTATCACTTCGCATTATGGTGAGGATTAACTAAGTTAATTATAAGAGAAGTTTAGACTAGTGCCTGGAATGTAAGTATGCAATAAATGTTGGCGATCAATATGTTTTTTTCCACCCGGATGAGTGATGTTCTGCGAATTTACTTCAAACAAGATATCATGGCTGTTCTCTAAGGACTGGGTAGTCACTAACAAATCCATTTTCCTTATCGCAATCTCTATAGCTCAGTGATTTTTCTGCTCTCTGCTCCAAGCTAAGAACAGAGAGCTTCGCCTCTGAGACTGAAATGAAGCATCAGCCAGTGCAGGGCTCTGTGTGCTCCTCTCTATTGGGGGGGTGGGGTGGGGCTGCATGTTGGTTCCAGTCTCCAGAGATTCCAGGCACTGACAGCCACTCAGTGACAACATGTCTTACTTTCATATGCGTGCAGCAGGGACTCTGCTTCACACAGGGAAGTGCCCCTGTTGTGCCCTGTTCACTCTGCTGTGCAGTCCCTTCAAACCCAGTCCCTGGAGGCTCAGGAGCCAGGGAGTGTGGCTAAGGCAGGTTGGAGAGTCCACTGTCTGCCACCTTGGGTGGGCCTCACACATGAGAGAGAGGGAGGGAGGCCACACTTCCTGAGAGCACACTTCTCAAAGGTTCTCACTGTAGTGCTGTCTTGGCATGGGTTTGTCCTTGTGCCTGCACTGTTAAAATCACAGTGATATGTTGAATTCAAGGAGAGGGGAAAAGGTCAAAGAGGTAGAACTTGCTGGCTCCTGTTTGGAGATTAGTTCTCTAATTCATTTTTTTTCCCCTAAACAATCTTATAGAAACCTACCAGAGACAATGAATAAAAGCAGAGTTCCCTGGTTGAAGCAGGAGTGCCCCTTTCTGGAGTCCCTGAAATACCTACATCCTGGGATTCCTCTGATCCTGTTTGAAAACTCTTGCTCTCTTCTGGAAGTCCTCCTTGGTTTCTAAGCCATACCCTGTTACTGGCCTCTATTCCCTGCAGGGTTGACAGGGTCTGGGAGAGAAGGAACCACTCCTGCCAGAACTAGGCAGGTTTCGTTTGGGATGATCATTGCAGACCTCTGGGCTCAAAAGCATTGTTAGAACTTGACTTTTCTGCACTCTCCCAGAACCTGACTGCCAGAGCTAACTGAGGCCTGAACACATAAGTTGAACAGCTTGATGAGTTCATCTAGACCATCAGGATCGTTAGCTCAGCCCACTCTGGGTACTAGTCTCCTCCTCCCTCCCATGTCACTCAGGGGACAGGCGGGCAGTGGGAGGGATGGGAAGTATCGGACCTTAGGAAGTGGGCATGTGCCGGGTGCAGGACCTGCAGAGGAGGTATGGGCTTTGACAAGGGAGCTACAAATCCCAAAAGACTCCATCTTTAGATTTTTCACGTCAGCCTACAGCCACCCCAAATTTTCTATTATTATTATTTTTACAACACATTGGCCTTATTTTTGAAATCTGCTGCACTTAAGCAATTTTTTCTGACGTCAGCTGGCTGCTGGCAACTCTGCTTGAAAACAAGAATAACCAAATCTTCTAAGGAGTAATGCTAAACCTGCTTCAAACGCAATAAATCACAAAAACCATTGTTTACGATAAGTGGTATCTGATTGCTGTTAGAACCTGTGTTTATTGCTTTTGTGCATTATGGTCGCTTGTAATTTGGACAGCCAGAAATTGTATTCCTTTATGCAGTGCGTAGGAAGGGTTTGTAAGGAGGGAGGCATCTGTAATTATGCTGCCAGGGAGTGAGGTTTGGGAGCCTCCAAGGAGCATGAAATGCAATTGCCTGTTTTTCATCTGAAGAGCCGGGCATCAGGCTTTCCACTTTCCCAGTTCTTGGAGCCCTCGGGGCTCCTTCAGAGACCTAGGCAGGGGAGGACACGAAGGAGGGGGCCTTGGAGCGGTGGTGCCCCGATCAGAGAACCCTTAGGTAGCCTCAGGGAGCAGAACACCAGGAGGATAGGCAGCGATGGTTCTCCTGGAAATTGCCTCGGACACTTCTGCAGGTTTCTTCCTCCCTCTTACCCATCCTGATGAGTGCCCTTGGGCTCTGTAAGTGAGGGCTGGTCACAGGGGTCCAAGGACAGCTGATGACAGAATTCCTTGGCACCCTGTCTGCAACATTTGAGAATAAGCGCCTTGACCACGCAGCCTGGATTTTGCCAGCATCCATCAGTAAATGGATGATGTCTCTTGGTTTCTTTGAGGCACTGTTAGAAAGAGGGACAGCATCTGGACATGGTGATCTAGCCTTCTCCTGACTCAAAACCTCTGGACTCTAGAAAGGGCCTCATTTCTCTTCCATTGAAAAAGACCACACTCCGTCTGCCCTCGCTGCTTTGACTTCAGTTGGTTCTTCCACCTGGAATGTTCTTTCCTGTCTATTTTACCAGTGTAAAACCTACCCATCCTCCTAGTTCCTTCACTTTCATTAAAGACTTCCCTGAGCTGCTTCATCTTCCGATATTCTCAACCTCAGTAGAATTTCACTACCATCCCCCAGTCTCTCAAGCCTGAAAACTGGGATTCATCGGAGACGTGTCTCTTTATCTCCACCCCAGTGCTAACCCAGCACATAGAGACACTTGGGAACTATTTGTTAAATAGATTCATGAACTTGATAGTCAATTGTCAACTCTAACCCAAATCACCTCCTGGGTATTTCTCCAAGTTGTCCCCCTTCCCATTCCCACCACCACAGGCCAAGGGAGGGTCCTTAGTGGTTTTCAACAGGACCACCTCCAAATGGCCTATCAAGCCCACCCCCTCTCCATATCCCCTGGTACTCTGGAACCCAGTGGTCAGGGCTATGTCTTGGTCTCTGCACCCCCCACCTCCTCTACTCCCTTACTTCTCTGTTTGTTCCATTTACTCCAAGTCCCTCCCACTTCCTGAGCACACTGTACAAGTAGTTTCCTAGCTAGATTTTTATTTCTAAGAATCTTTTCTGTGCCCAGAACATCTTTACCCCTTTTTCACCTGTCTTCCTCTCTCCGGAGACTCCACTCAGGCACCATCTCCTCCAGGAAGTCTTTTCCAACTGTGCCAGTGGGCCTCGGAGGGCCCTCATCTTTGCTTCCACAGCGCCTGTGTTTTTCTTTGTAATAATTCTTAGCACCATTATAACAAACTGTAAAGGTGTCCCCTTAAAGGCAGGAAGATTGTGTTATCTGTCTGAATGTCCCCAGTGCCCAGCACAGTGCCTGGCCCATAGAAGGTCCTCTGTAAATAAGGGTCTGGATGGAACTGGCACTAATACTTAAATAGCACATAAAGTGCAGAGAGTTCATGGATGCACCAAATTGGACACAATTGCATGTCAGCTTAGAGCAAGTTCATAGCCAGCTTGCCGGTGACCACAAGGACTAGGTCTGAAGGGTTTCAGCCCTCAATGGCATCTAAGCACAGTAGTTACTCCTCAGAGGTGGCTTCCTGAGTGAGTGAGTAAGTGAGTGAGTGAGTGAGTGGGTGGGTGGGGGAATGGGTGAGTAAATGGGTGGGCAGGCACAGGAGGAGTTGCTCTGACATGTTGATTGATAGTTATCCCCCATAAAGGATGGGACTAGTCAAGCGTACTTTATTAAAGAGATAAATGAATCAACTGTGGTGCTAAAGCTATGAGTTCTGGTCTATTTGCCCAAGTCTTGGCATTAATAAGACATTGAACTGGCAGACAGGGTTCCCCATTCCCCCTAGTGCTTGGGAAAGTTCTCTGAGGCTCCCGGACTTGAGCTTCATCGTGTGTGACACAGGGATCCCTTCTGCCCTGCCCAGCCTGACTGACTGAGCAGTAGAGGAAGTGGGGAGAGACGGTAAGACAAAGCTCCACCTCCAGAAGGCCCTGGCTTCTGGGGCCGCGGGCACCCATCGGGCAGGGCCTGGGGACTGACTAGGAGTCACTGGTCAGCCCAGCACTTGCACTGCTCAAGGCCAAGTGTCATGATTTCCAGATTCATTTATTTTAACAAGCCTGCCTTTAATACACACACGTTCACACACACATGCACACACATACACAGGAATGCTAAACTGACCAAGCTCATTGCCAGCACGGAGAAACAAAGTGAATACATTCCTTTCTCTTCCTCTTCCCATCCATACTGCAGACCCTCCGGGGACAGTGCACGTAACTCAGGCTTTTGTGCCATGGCTCAGCACGTTAGATTATGATTATATCAGCCTCTGGGGTCTTGCCCAGGCAGCCCCATGACCACAGATGGCTTTGTCTCTACAGGAAAGTACATTCGGAGTTACAAACAGCTGACTTCCTGGCAGACTTTTTGGAATTCAAGCAGCTCCAGAGTGAGGGCCTGGGAAGTAGACCCTCAGGCCAGTCGGCCAATCAGTAGCCCCTCTGAGGCCCTGGTTCATGCCTACTTGGGCACTGGGGAGGCCGAGGAGGAATTAGTAAACAGACCCCAGCTTACAAAACCCTCAAGGTCTGGTCTGGGGCATGATAGTAGTAGAGGGACACCCCCCAAGCCCTGGGAGCAGAACCAAGCCCCCCAGTGCAGTGTCCCTGCCAGCTGGTGGCTCTGAGGACAGTGGAGGGCGGGGCTCAAGGGAAGGGGAGGCTTCATGGGCTGGGCTGGTGACGGATGTGCCTGGGAGCAGGAGCTGGACTGCAGAGCCTGCCTGTCAAGGGAAAGTGCAGAGCTGGCCTGTTTGTCAGCTGCTCCGTGGTGCGGAGCCTACAAAGTCCAGAGAGAGGGTTCGTGCGGAAACCGTGTGCTTCCCGGGCTGCTGCCGAAGGGGAAGGCAGAGCAGTATCCTCTCACAGCCCCTGTCTTCTAGCCCAGGGGCCTGCCATCTGCTGACTTCTCCTTTCTTTAAACTTAGAAATGTAAGCAATCTGACAGAGACTGTTAAAAAGAACCCAATTAATACAAAATTTGAAATGATTGGCCTTTCCAGAATCTTCTCCTATCTTTTCAGCATGCAGATGCAGAATGGACACAGGGCTATCTCATGTTCCTGGTTTTCTCCTAATGGGATTTCCCGCTCACGTCTCAGTGTGTCAACATAGTCCACTCCAGCTGACGGGGCAGACGCCCGAGGGGCCAAGAGGGCTTCTTGTGGTAGAAAACTGGCAGGGAGCCCACTTCCACCATTTGAAAAGCACATTAGTGTAGGGTCTTCTTGCCTCAGATTTACCTTGGCTTTTCATTCTTTGAGCCTTGTGAGGTTAATGAGGTGAGGAGTGAAGTTTTTTTGGTTGTTGTTTCCCTCAGAGTGTATAGATTCAAATCCCAACTCTGGCAGCTGCTAACTGTACGAGTCATTTTTTGATTTTTTTTTTAACCTCTGCGGCTCAGTTTTCTTAGCTCTAAAATGGGGAGGATGAGAATACCTACTTCACAGGGTTACTGTAAGAATCAAATAAGATAGTGTGTGCCTCACAGTAAATGCTCAAGAAAGGGGATCACAGAATAATAATAATATTATTATCGTTATTCTGGGAAAGCAGACAGGACCACTGGGCTGGGGGCTTAGTTCCCAGCCTACCTGTAGCTTCCAGGACCATCCCATTTGCTCACGTAGGCCTCACTCTCGGGCCAGAAACACTCTAAAACCTGAGTGTTGGCCTGTGACTCCTTTTCTCACACGACCGTAGCCCTTTACAAGTTGTATAACATTCTCAAGGGGGTTTTACTGTGACCTGTTTTTATTTTTCTTACTTAGAAGTTGCAGCCCACCTGGTCAACTCATGAGAGGACGTGGTGGTTCTCTCAGGAGGGCAGGTGTTTGGGCTACAGGGCATCAGAGAACAAGTGCCTGGCTGCAAAGAGAGGAAGGAACTTCCTTTCCCCCAGGAGATGATCCGCAGCTCTCAGGTCCTCACTTCCCTTGTCTGCTGAGCCCAACTCCCTGACTCGCTCTGTGCTTCTGCTATTTCCTTGGCCTGGAAAGCCGGCCTGGAAATCCTGCCAAGCCTGAGCCCAATCACCTCCTCCAGGAAACCTCTATGCATCTCACCCATCCTGATGTGGGCACTTCTTTCCTGGGGTACAGTGTCCTATACCTTAGACCCTCTGGCCTGTACCTGGGACACCTGACTGGGTCCATTCCAGAGCTGCCCACTAAACCCATGCGCCTGGTCCTGGGCCCTAGCCGATCCCTGCCCGCCACAGTCATTCCCAGCTCTGACCCACCCCACAGCTGTTCCTGTCCTTTATCCTGTCCTGTATCCTGAATCACATGACCATCCCCAAGCTAGTGGCTCTGGATTCCCTGACCAGGCATCAGAAACAGCCAAAGTGTTCAATCTCCTTTGAGCTCTTGTAAAAATTCTTTCTTTTTATTGGTGACTTCCCCTGGGCAGTCCTTAACCTGGGGGAAGGCCTGCTCTGTGGGCCTAGTGAGGCCACGGCTGCCAGGCAGTCTATGGAGAGCCTGCTGGTCTCCAGGAGTCCTGTGCAGACCATGTCCTGAAATGCACTTTCTGGGCTCAGTGCTGTTGGGAGGCACAGTGGAGCTTGTGCCCAGAGGCTGGGCAGAAGCTGCTGTCACCAAGTAGGGAGAGACCTCTGTAGGTAAACTGACCCTGACTGTCTGCTGTCAGACCTGCGCCTGTCCACAACCCAGCCCTCCACCCAGAATACTTTTTCCAGTCAGTTCCAGCTCCCGCCTCATCTAGAGATCCCCCAGGGTGCACGCCCTTCCCTTCTTTCTCCTCCTACCTCCTCCTGGGCATTCTCACCTGCCAGCTCAGCCCCAAAGTACGTCTTCCATGGTGTCTGATAACTCCCTGCTGGCCAGTGTGCCAAGGCCTCTAGACAGCTGCTGCAGCACCACCCACCCTGGCCAACCCTACAGCAGAACCAGACTTGGGCCCAGGATGGGACCTCGCCCCACCTGGGGAGTGTCCACAGAGGGGATGTCAGCTTAAACCCCCATTGGATATCACCTACCCAGGAGAGAACCCAGGTCAGAGAGTCTCAGAGAGAGTGGGACAGGGTTGAAGAAGACCTTCCAGTCACATTGAGGATGGTCAGTGACCTCCCCAGGGGAGGGTGAAGCCCTCAGCTAAATAGACTGCAGCCCAGGTGGGGCCAAACCCCCCTGGAAATGAGGTACCAGGCAGGGGTATGCATTGTGCTCATTTTGGTGGACTTGGCCTTTGCAGTTTCATGGGATTCAGGGCAAATGCCTGAGCCTTCCAGGGACCTCAGTTATCTAATCTGCACTATGGGAGGTCTGGAGGTGCTTGAGGCCTGCTTTCAGTGCAGCCTTGTGGGCAACGGGGAGAGTGAGAACAGAGCACACTGTGTTTGCTTGTGCTAGAGTCCACAGGGTGGACTCGCTGGAATGTGCCCTTGCTGGAGGCCAAGGCCAGACCACTGCCCTGACCGCTGTTTCCTGAGGCCCGAGACCATGGCCCCACCAGAACCCACAGGGAAGAGCAGGTGCTGGTACTTAATGACACAAGTCTTTTCTTTCAGTGGACTACTTATGAAACTTCTATATCACTGCATGTGAAAGTTTTGCATGCTTTAAGGTCACGTTTCATACATTTCTTCTTAGTACAACACAAATCTCATTATAGAAATTTCTGCATTTTAACAAAAGGAACCACAGTCATAGTAATGAGATCCCCAAATAAAGTTCAGTTCATTTTCATCTCTCTTTCCTCCCCACATATTATTGCTGGAAATGTAACATTATCATAAACCAGAGTTCAGAATGCACATAGGGTTTTAGTAATTGTCATCTTTCTCCATATACAAATTCTGATTACTCCTTTTATTTACACAGACTCCTCCTCATCTCTCTGATGTTTCTGTCTTCTGAGATAATTTTTTCTCTGCCTGCCCCAAGCTATTAATACATACACAGCCAGGCGTGATGGCTCACGCCTGTAATCCCAGAGACAAGAGGATTGCCTGAACCCAGGGGTTCAAGACCAGCCTAGACACCTTGGTGAGACTTTGTCTCTACAATAAATTTTTTAAAAATGTAGCCAGGCATGGTGGCTCACATCTGTAGTTCTAGCTACTTGGAAGGCTGAGGCAGAAGGATCACCTGAGCCCAGCAGGTCGAGGCTGCCGTGGCCGTGAACGCACCACTACACTCCAGCCTAGGTGACAGAGTGAGACTCCAACTCAAAAAAGAAAAATACATACACTACTTGGGTGATTAGAATTAGGAGGGTTTATGGTAGAGTGTTTTGTGTCCTTCTAGATCCTTCTATTCCTTTCTCCTGCCTGCCATGCGGGGTGGAGCCTGAGGCAGGATGTGTGTAAAGGATAATGTGGGAGGGGAGCTGATGCCGGGGGGCTGCCCCAGAGGATCCTCCATGTGGCAATGCAGAAGGACCCCCCCTCCCCAGAAGGCTCTGGACTCAGGACCTCCTGGCCGGCCCTGCCTGCAGGAAGAGGGGCAAGAAGCAGCCTTGGAGGTGAGGTTCATGCATTGGACGTTCCTGAGTAAATGGTCTTTTCCCTCAACCATATCACAAACCTCTGGCAGGACCAGTGCTTGAACTTCACACAGGAGTTTTGGAGCCAGGGTACAGTGGAGCTGCAGGTGTGGCGCGGCCCACCCCTCAGGCCTGTGTGCAGGCATCAGGACTGCTGGGCAATAGTGAGCTCCTCCAGCCTGCTCAGGCCCAGCCACCACTCCTCACTGCCTCCTCCCTGGCATCTGTAAATGTTTTGCCAGGTACTTTCTGTGACCCTTCCTCCCTACATGGGGGAGAGGTGAAGAAACTGGTTTTGGAGACAGATTTTTCTGTCTCTGAATCCCACTAGTGAGTTGTGTAACCCTAGGAAAGGGGCTTCACTCCCGTGTAAGATCTATCCTCTGTTAAATGGAGTTTTATACTAACTACAACCAAGTTGGGAGGGTGAAATGAGATAAAACGCGTCAAGCCTTGGCACCCAGGAGGTGTTTCATAGAGGTGGTAGCACTATGCCTGCCTTCACTCTCTGGGTCTTCCTCTCTCTGTTGCTTTTACTCTCATTAAAGCCCTAACCTTTGTTGTAACCATGTTGGGTAAATCTTCCTGAAAGGGGCCTGCTTATCCACTCTCTCTTCCACAGCACGTCAACTGTGAGAAAACGTCCTCTGGGTGACCCAGGCACTGAGCACTTGGCAGGCAGCCTCCTACCCATAGCCAAGAGTAGAAACTACCAGTAACTCCATTTCTTAGGAGGAAACAGAGGCTCAGAGCACATTGCTCAAGGTCACTCAGGTGACACACATCAGAGCCAGGACACAAGTTTCCGCCGAATTCCAAAACCTGTGCCTTTTTTTTTTTTAATCTGAGTCTTACTTTGTCACCCGGGCCGGAGTGCAGTGGCACAATCACAGCTCATTTCAGCCTCAATCTCCTGGGCTCAGGCAATTCTTCCACCTCAGCATCCCATGTAGCTGGGACTACAGGTGCACACTAATATTTTTTATTCTGGGGTTTTTTTTTTTAAGAGACAGGGTTTCCCTATGTTGCCCAGGCTGGTCTCAAACTTCTGAGCTCAAGCAGTCTGCCCGCCTCGGCTTCCCAAATGCTGCCCAAGCCTGCACTCATAACCAGGCAGTGGGCTTACCATTGTTCACAGTGATGTGCAGATGCCCAGGGGTCCTATACATATAGTTAGGGTGTTTGCCCCGAACTAACTAACCAAAGCTTGCTATGCTTTCTGAGGTTGTGCACCATTTTTCACAGCCTTTCTGCATCCCACCTTATTCCCATCTATTACACTTGTGTTACCTGAAGCAAAAGTACCTGCTGACCCACTGTGGGCCTGCTTGTTAGAATTGTGTGCAAAGGAAGCAATCACAGGCTACAAACGGTCATTCCTGTGAACATTGGACTTCTGCACTGCAGTGCCTTTGAGTTTGTTTGCTCTAAGGCTCTGCTTGATTGCTTCCTGAATTTGGGTTATGTTTGGGTTAAAGGAAGAATGACTGTTTTCTTATTTCTGGGCAGATTAGAGGCCTTCTACCTTTTTTGAAATCTGATCAGAAAAAAATAAAATAAATACAAAAGTAATACTTTTTTTTCCCAAGGTTGGAAAGTTACCCAAATGGAGCGGGAAGGTGAGGCTGTCTTTTTGGATTCTCTTCTCAGAGTTGGGCTGGAATCCTGGAGTACAGATGAGAAACCCAAGGCTCAGTTCTGGGCAGGGGCAGTGAGGGAGGTAGGGAGGCAGGGATTCCTTTCCTCCAACCCAAGCCCTGAGTCTGGACCACCAGCTTTTAATGCTGACTCCAATGTCCACTCTCTCCTCTGCTGTCTCAGGCCCAGGCTGCCCATCTGTCAACTGGACACACAGCCTTTCCCCCACCACCCCTACAGTTTACAGAATAAACTCCACCTTTACTGCAGAAGTGACCAGCACTTTGCAGATGTGTGGACTTGACATTGTCAGTGCCCTGGGTGCCATCTCCAAGGAGCAGACCACATGAGCAGGTGTTAGAACCACCTCTGGAGAGCTGAGGGTTAGAACCTGTGCATCTGCCTGTCAGAGGTGGTTATAGGCATTTGGTGGGGAGGGGGAATGATTCCCAGAATATAGGCAGCAGAGGTGTTCTCGACCACCTGGTATTCTAACCTCTACCAGTCCCTTTACTGGCACCAATTTGCAATTTGTTCAGCAAACTCCGAACTCAGATGGCTTGAGGCCTGGGTGACAGTCAGTGGCAGCACATCTGGGGTGGGCCGGGGACCAAGGGCCGCATTCCATGGGGAGAGCAAAAGGGAGCCTAGGTATTCTTTAGAGCAAGTTTTCCCAACCCTTCTATGATCCTTCCTCCATTTTAAAGTAAAGGACATAAATGCTAAACTGTGGTTCTTGCCAGTGCTGATAAGGAAAACCAGTGAATGCAGGAGTCTCATTTAGAAAATCCTAAAATTTTAGTCTTATCGCCACTGCAACATAATACAGTAAGTATGTTAATTCTAACCTCCCTCGCTCCCCCGCCCAAAATCCCTTTCAGCTCAGGCTGGCAGGAATGAACCACCGTGCCAACTGCAGCCTGAACTCATGTCTGATTTGGGAGTTTTCCCTTGCCTTGGCTTCACGTTGTGAACCTCCTATTTGAGTGAACATGGCTGTTCCCTCTCACACCTTCAGCTACCTCTGTAGTTATTCAGTTCAGCAAACATGAACGAGATACCTACTGTGTGCAGGGCACGGTCGTGGGAGCTGAGAAATGTCAAAGTACAGCTAAGTTCATCTCTGTGCAAGAGCCAATAAGCCGAGAAGGGAGCGGTGATTTATAGGCCGAGCCTGCCAGCCGACCTTGTCCCCAGCAAAGACTCATTTCAACAAGCTGCTCCTCCAAGTGATTATTTGCTGTTTGTACCGCGTGGACTTGGCATGCTTCTACAACCCCTTTTACCAAAGAGGAAAGAGGAACCTTGAAGTAAGTACTTATCTCTTAAAGAGAAGATTCCGTGCCTCTTTCGGGAGCTTGCCTAGACACCACCAGCATCGCTCTCTAATGCGAATGGATTTCTTTCACCAGCACTCTTTCCTCTTCCAAAGACCTGCCCCATCTAGGGTTTTTGTTTTGTTTTGTTTTGTTTTTTCCCCTCCCTGTGACACCTCTGTGCAGTAGATAGAGATGCTGGTGTTCCCATTTCTCAGAAAAGGAAGCTGCTGTCAGAACCAGAGCCGGAGGTGACTCACCCAGTACTGTGTTAGGGAGTGACAGAGTTTGCCAGACCCAAGTGCCCAGTTCCTCACCTGCATCTCTTTCCACTACATCAAACCCAGAGCTGGTGGGCAGGCCAGAAGAGACTGCAGTAGCCCACCACGGGGCTGCCTCGGCTTGGAGGGGCTGAGGAAGGCCCATGGAGCAGCGGGCCAGCCGGGAGATGCTGAGCTGTCCTTCCCTGGACTTCTGAGAGGCGCAGATGGGAGAAGCCAGGCGGCAGCTGCAAGTCACGGTGATGGATGTTCGCGGCTCATGGGTGGGTGGCTCGCACGTGCACTGGTGCCAGGGTGGCCGTGCCGCTGGCAGACCGGTGGGCTGGGTGTCACATTGCAGCAACATGATCTCAGCACAGTTCAAGTGTGGAGGAACGTGCATGCGGGCATTTGTGGCCTTCAACTCAGAGAGGGTGGCAGATGGAGGGACCAGGAGGCAGAGAGGCTCTCTCTGGTGCTATCTGTCCCGTTCCTGTTACTGTCTTGGCCTTTCCAGCTTTTTCAGGACCTGCAGCGCTATGTGTGTGTCCCTCCCACGACTTCGATAAGAAAGCTGGGTTTAAAAGTCAGAGTTTCTGAAGGACTTTGCGGTGAGCAGAGCACATTTGGGATGAAAATATTGTAGGAAAACAAAAACCTCCCAGTCTCCTTGCCTCTCAGCAAAAACATTGGAGGGCATTTTTCCAAGTGGGGAGGGAGACAGTTTTTATTTGCTAAGAATCTTATTTGAAAATAACTTTGCTCCCTGTAATTTTTTAATCCAAACTCTCAGGCTTTGGTTCTCAGCTGGATGACTTAGTGATCTCCAGAATTTGCTGATGTGCCAGCTCATAACAATACATACTGTTACTTTAATGAATGTCATTTGTTTTTTAAAAGATTTCCCTGAGCCAGCTGAGTGCCCCAGGTGCAGCCATGGCACCGTTACTGGGAAGGGAGGCCAAATGCATGACTTCAAGGTGCTGGGAGCTAAGTATACCCGTCTAGACACATAAGAGGGAGGAAAAAGCTGGAGAAGACTGGAGTGCTGAAAACGCAGGATAAGGTCAGGCCTGTTCCTGGGAAAGAACTTTCCCTTTGTTCCACTGCCCACCACTTGTGCCTGAGCCTGCCAGGCCAGGAGGGCCCAGGAGACTTCTGGGGTTTAGCCCAGAGAATTCTTTTCTTCTTTGCTTGTTTTCTGCTGCACCATGTGGCTTCAGACCGTGACCTTTCTGTTCGATGTTGTCAGGGCCTTGGTTTGAGGAGAATCTGTGTGCCCAGCTTCCTTGGCCAAGAAGAAATGGCGCCTGGAGCCTGCTGGCATCTGCTCTTGCCCTGTCTCCCTTCCTCTCCCACATGACCAGCAGCCAAGGGAGAGTTTCTTCTGACCAGGCAGTGGGGCAGAGCTAAGGGGGAGGGGATGCAGGGGCAGGTCCCAGACCCCCATCCTGAGCTCGAGTAAAACATAGAGCCTGCTGGGACTTGACTTGCTGCTCAGAAACTAAGCAAGCAGATAGCCAAAGCCCCAGCCCCTGCAGAGGCTGAGCCCATGGGGCCAGAGAGGGGAGCCCACGGGGCCAGGGCCCACCCACTATTTTTAGAAAGCTATCAGGTACTCAGGATACCCAGTTGCCTTTTCCCACCTGTTTGGGCTCATTCTAGAGATCCTGTGTCTCTGCCACAGGCCTTGACTGTTGTGCCCTGGGAGTTTTATTGCGGCCTGGGGCTGGCATGCTCATGTAACCCAGCCACCTTTCTGGCCTTCCCTGGCCATAGCAAATGATGTCACTGAGATCTATAGGCCCACCGCCATTTTGTCCCTGGAAGCAAAGATGTTGGATGCTAATGCATGCTCTCCTCTACTTCCTTGAGAGGAAGGTGAAAGTCAGAAATAAAGTCAGGTTAGGAAGACTCCTGAATCAGGAGCCTACCATGAGGTGTGTTGAGTCATTGAGTAGATGGTTCCAGAGCCTTTGTTCTAGCAGGAAGGTGCACAGAGTATTCAGTCAAGCAGGGGCATGCCGTGTACACCCGTGGAGCTCATTACCAACAGAGGCAGGAGCCATGGCCTTCAGAGGAAGTTTCATAGAGGAGGTGATCTGATAGGGAAGCCCAGCCTTGAGGGAAGGACAGGCAGGGATTCAGTCAGGGCATGCGGGAGGGGTGGCCGCATGAACAGAGAATGCTGTGCTCTCTGCCTGGAAGCGGGACAGCCCATGGTGTAACTGAGGACCGTCAAGGAGATGTGAGGCTAGTACAGCAGGCTCTTTCAGGGACAGTGGGAGGAAGGCCTGGAAAGAGGTGGAGTGACTCCAAGTTTGAAAAGTCGCGAATGCCAGTCGAGGCATCTTGGTGGTCTCCAGCAGGTGGTGAGAGAAAGCCACTGAAGGTCAGAGCAGAAAGCCCGAGGAGCCTGAAGGGGTGGAGGCCCGCTCTGCTCCCTGCCCACCAGAGCCATGTGGGCTCCTCAGGGTCACAGAAAGCAGCAGGTCTGAGGCAGCATCTCCATAGCCTGCCCTCCACAGCCAATTCACAGGTGTCCAGCGTGGTGAGCTGGGGCTGGCTCCACAGCTCCCAAGAGCCCGCTGTTAATGTCTTCCTAGCTCCACATTCAGTGCCATCACCTTGGTGGCTCAAAATGGCCACTGTGGGAGTATGTATATGACAGAGACTGGCAAACACTGTACATCAGGGCCTGAGTGGCTTTTTGTTTGCTTTTGTTCACCACCAGCACCAGAGCTGGGTGTTAAACACATACCAGCACAGCTCTGGATAGTGGGGGAGCCCTCCACCTCCAAGGGCTTTGTGCTGAGGAATAACTTAGTGGGAGGAGCAGTGACCATGCTGAACTGGTAGAGCGTGTTGGTGGCTGTGTGTCGTACCCACCGCCCTGTTGGGAGGTCGGCGTGGGGGAGGGGCAAGGGGCCTCAGCCAAGAGAGCTGATGACCTCGGCCATATGATGGCCCATTCTGAAACCAGACTCCTTAACACAGGCTCAAGACCCTTGACATTACTCACACGGAGGATGTGTGTGATTCCTGCCTTCTGCTTTATCACCTGAGCAGACTCTGTCCAGCCACACTGGACATTTCTCTGATCCTTAAATGCAACCTGCTTCCCCTCCCCTCCAGGGTCGCCATCCTTGTTCCTCCCTCAGAATCCCCACAGCTCACCCCCTGTTGGGTAGCCCTTGGCACATCACATGGTGTGTGCTCGAGTGCAGGACTCTTGCCCATCTTGTCTAGCACATGTCTTGCCCTGGACACATGACCTGCACTCTCCCCTTCCTAGGGGAGCGTGGGGCCCAGAGCAAGAAGGGACTGCCTTTTTCTAGGGTGGGTGGAGGAGCTTGCTGGCTTAGAAAAGGTCTAAGCAGGGCTTGGAGGCTGTTGGGGCTCTGGGCACAGAGCTAGATTTTTTTCTTTATTTTTTTTTATTTTTTTATTTTTTTTTGAGTTGGAGTCTCACTCAGTCGCCCAGACTGGAGTGCAGTGGCCGCTCCCGGCCACCGCAGCCTCAACTCACTGGGATCCGGCGATCCTTCCGCCTCAGCCTTCCAAGTAGCCGGAATTACAAGCATGCGCTACCACGCCCGGCTGATTTTTTGATTTATTGTAGAGATGAGGTCTCGCTGCCCAGGCGGGTCTCGAACCCGCGGGCTCAGGCAATCCACTCACCTCAGCCTCCCAAAGGCGCGGGATTACAGGCTGAGCCACCGAACCCGGCTTATTTTTTATTTTTTTTGAGTTGTAGTCTCACTCTGTTGCCCAGGATGGAGCGCAGTGGCACACTCATGGCCACCCCAGCGTCGACCTGCTGGGTTCTTGCAACACTTCTGCCTCAGCCTTCCAAGTAGCCGGAACTACAGGCACATGCTACCACGCCCAGCTAATTTTATATATATATAGTAACAATGAGGTCTCGCCAAGTTGCCCCAGCTGGTCTTGAACCCGCAGGCTCAGGCAATCCACTCGCCTCGGTCTCCCAAAGTGCTGGGATTACAGGCTAAGCCACCGAGCCCAGCCTAGAGTCTTTCTTAATGAAGAGTCTGGTTGGTCTTGACTGCATGGTGGACTGGTAGAGTACATTTTTTTTTCCTAAAGCACTGAGTCAATGCTTTAGAGTTACAAAGCAGCCCACAGAGTCCTCACAGCAACCTTATAAAAGGAGTAGTGCTACCATTTTAGAGAGGAGGAAACTGAAGATCAGGTGGTTAGCTTACATCCCAAGACGCCATAGGTGCAACTGGTAGTCCCTAGGCCTTGACCTTGACTCCTGGGGACCTGGACCCTGGGCCGGCTCCCTGCACTGAGGGCTTTCTGAGTGAACTCAGGCATCAGGCACAGCCCAAGCTCTGCCCCAAGATCAGGGTGCTGCAAACCCGGTCACCACCATCCCTGCAGGACTTGCCTCTTTAAAATGGGCATTAATGGTGGCAATGAATACACTGTTGCATTTGTTGCTCTTTTGGGAAAAGAAAAACCTGGCTTCCAAGAGCTGTTGTATTTTATTTTTCTGTAAAGAAGAAATTAATTTTAGTCTTTCTTTTTGGTTTAAAATGTTGTTCTTTGCTTTTTCCGCCCTACAATTTAAAAGGAAACATTTGTCTGTTGAGAAAAGAAATGATAATTATAGACTAAAAATTGTTTCTATTCTGATTTGAAAAAGTGACAAAAAAAATTCCATGGCACAGATGGGGCTCTGCTGACAGAGGGTGTTTAACAATGAGGCCCTGGGCCGGTTTGGGGCTCGGAGTAGCACTGGTGGTGGCCGTGAGCTTGGGTGTCGCTGGGGCCAGGGACTGCTTCTGAGGCTGGTCTCCGTTCCCAATGCTGGTTAGAAACCAGCTCCTGCAGAGTCTGCACATGCCGTACCCTCCGTATGGTGCTGCAGAATGAGGAAGAAGATGTTACCTGTGGACGGCATGGCCCACGTTAGGTGAGCTGTACAGGACAAGGCCAGGCACTCCCGTGCATGGACCCTGAGCCCAGAGAGCCAGCTACCTGACTTTATTCCCTTAGCCCAGATTTTTACTTTTCAGCCTCACAAAATTACAATTGCTCCAAGTCCTTCGATCAATAAAGCAGGAAACTGATTAGACTGTGAAATTAAACTAATAATGTCACGCTATTAACCCTCAATCAATGGGGACTGAGCTCGAAGTGAAGGCCATTTCCTAAATCCATAATACCCTTTGGATACGTGTATTTACTTTTGTGTAGAAATCCTAGGGGCGCGCACATCCCCCAACGGCCTTTGTTTCCTGCCAGGGCAGCGTGATTCACAAGGTTATCACCGTGGCCACCCTCTCGGTGCTGCCCGCATGTGTGGTGTGGAAGACTGAGATAGTCAGAGGCGAGTCTACCAAGCTGGCTGGGTAGGGCAGCCCTTTGGGCCTTGGGGTGGCTGGGGTTCCTTGGGGTGGCTGTGGATGTGATCCCTATGGGGTCCTGCGTATGCTTGCCCCTTGTCACTAGGGGCCCATCTTTGGGGTTGATGCCAGGCTGCCCCCTCACCACACTGGGGTCCGAGTATATAGTACTGGCTAGGGAGCTTCTTTTTAAAATTTCACGTGGATATTGGGTTCATATCACCACTATGTACACTGCAGTGTGGGGATGGCTAAGCCTTTTGTGTGTTCAACTCCGTGAGAAAGAGAGCAGTGGTCACGCTCTTTCTCATTTTCCTCCTCCACTTTCTTCATCTCAACCCCATGGCCATCCGCCCACACCACAACATGGGCTTGGTATAGTCCCAGCTAATTGGAGGTGATGGGCATCTGGAGCCTGAGGGCAGATGTTAGGGCTGTTTGCTGGTACTTCCTCATCACTTTGATCACTTTCAAGGGCCACTTTGGGGACTAGAGTATAATAGGTCTTGCCTAGAAAGTGTTTAGCTTGCACCAGCCTCCACCTGCAGGCTTGTGGAGGCTGGGCTGAGCTACCCACCCCTGAGCTGAGTTGACCCTCCGGCCTGTCCATCAGGACAGCGTCCTGAGACAGCCTGGGTGGCCAACATTTGCAGACAGGGTTCTGGTCACAACATGACAAAGGCTTGTTTGTCACCATGTCAGAGCCTGTGTCTCATGTGTGCCCAAGTCTGGAGAGGCCATGGCTTGTCATTCACGAAAGTCATGAGTGTGAGTCAAGCTGGACCCCAGTCACAACTATCAAAACCAGCTCAATCACAGCACTTTAGTTCTTCTGGCTTTTTCCATGTGCTCTTCTATACAAAACCTCAGCCCTGAAGAGTGGGGAAGGCAGTTGCCATTACCCCCATTTAAGGGATGGGCAAACTGAGGCTGGGTGATTGAGGGACTTGTGTGGTCACACAGCTGCAGGAGAGGCAGGGCTGGCTTAGGACTGGAGTGCAGAGCACTTTGGTTGCCTGAGTTCTCTCCAAGGGGCCGTTCTGGGATTAGTGAAGTCTGCCCTCCTCCAGCCTTGCCACTGAAAAGGAAGAGCCAGCCGGCCCTTCCACGGCCCCTCCCATGGCTTGTCCTCCCAACCTGTCAGTTCCATCGTGCTGGAATGTTGCCAAGGATCAGACCCCCTCTCTAAAAGTGGTGATGGTATTTAATAACTAATTACTCTAATGATCCTGCAGAAATGCTGGAGACCTGTTTTAGGAGAGATGTCAATTAGAGCCATCTGCACGGTGAATAAAGGAGCCCTACCCCAGCTGTACTGTTGAAACATGTTAGCGTTTTCCTACCAGCGGCCATATGGTACTTAACGAAAGTGAATTGTTCACACTGCACAACCCGCGCCTCCTGATGAATACTAGCATTTTGTTTTGGAAAATAGTTCTCCCATCGTGTGGAATATTTTTCAATGCAGTAAGTAGCAAGTTGGAAACCGGCAAGCCCTTGAATGCAAAAAGACTCCCATCACCTCAAGATGCTCTTCCCTCCACCCCAGCCCATCCCCTTGCCCCCACCCAGCTGCGAAACTCAGCCGCGCCCCAGCTCCTGCATCCTACCTAGGCCCGGTTCCTAGCATCTGTTTGTGAATCTGCTCAGGAAAGCGGAGGCCACCGAAGGTTCTTGCACCACCCCATCAGCTTTGCTATATGCGTGAACTTAGAAACAGGAAATCCGAAGCCATGCGAAGTTAGAGCACAGAGCTCCGTCTGGAGGAACACAGACATTGGGCAGAAGTCCCCCAAGAGTTGAGAAGTAGTACAGGCTGTGTAATCGGGTGTGTGGCTTCAGAGAAGGGTGAATTTTCTATTTGCAGTCTGTTCATTTTAAGAAGTGCAAAGCTCAGGTTGACACCTGAATGCTCAGAGACATGGAGGAAGAGCTGGGACTCTCTCGGGGCTCCAGAAGCCTGACTGGGAAGCCCCTCTCCTCCTTGTCACTGGTATAGATCACCAGTAGTGATCAAAAGTCCTTGCCATATGGTGACCAGACAGTTGGGGCCAGGGCGCAGCTACTCTGTGGGTTCCGTCGACTTAAAATAGACAAGTCGGGCTCTCATTGCCTGGGGCATTTCAAAAGCAAATCATTGCCTACATCGGGCCAGTCTGGGCACTTAGGCTCAACGTCATTGCCGCACATCGGGAAGAAGGGCTGGCAATTGTGTTCCGATAGTTGTGCCCCCTGCCCACCCACTGCCAGGTTGTGCTGGGCAAGCGGACCCTTTGGCTCCCTCTTGGGATTCTGTGGCCTCCGTGAGCTGACAGCCTTGCATCAGAACCACCAGGTCGGAGCTGTTTTATTGCGGTCTGCCCTGGGACCCACAGGATTTCACTTGCCAGCAATATCTATTCTGGAACTTTCCCTAGAACTGAAGTCACTTATTAAAGCTTAATAAAAGGCAAGACTGGCTGCAGTTAGCGATAGGGAAGATCTGCCACAAGTTCTGATATCCAAGACATTCTTCACAAAACCGTGGGCCTATAAATCTCACTTATTTCCAATTCGGCAGCAACTGATCCCAAGTTACAATAATGATCCTAGGTTCAGCTGAACACGTCCTTAAAGGAAATCCTTCTGGGTGAAAAATAGCAGAAATGTGCTCCATCTGGCCCTCATCAGCAGACTGTACCACTCGCTTTCCATGTCTATGCCTTGGGTATTTTCTCACTCCCTTTGACAGCCGGGACCATAACAGGAACAAAGGAAGTTACAGTGGCTCCTAGGTGGCCACCTTAGTAAAGGCCTCAGCAAAGTGACCAAGACCAATGGCAGCCTTTATAGCCCCTGAATATGGAAGGTTCCCAGAGCATCCCAGCCACTCCACTGGGCCCATTCCAGAATGACCCCACTGGCCAGAACCTTGCCGCCTTTGAGGCCGTGCCTGAGCAGTTACCCAAAGAGTTAACCTTTCCCCATGGGAGAGGGGTGGAGGGGAAGGCTAAGACCATTTGACATATGCTGCCTGGTCTGAACGTGAATGCTGTGCAGACACTGAATTTGATGAAGTGCATTATAAAATTTAAAAACAAATTTAAAACTCTATTAACTCCCTGTAATGGCCTCCTCCTGCAGTACATAGACAGCAACGGCTCACTGGCAAGGAGAGAAAGTACTCTGGTTTGCAATGTGCTTGGCTTGCAGCAGAATGGAGACGGTGGGAACTGGTGAAGTGTGTGGCGGGCCCACGCACCCTCTGCACCGCACGCTGCTTCCTGCACCCGGGGCGAGACCCAGGCCCCTGCCAGTGGGCCTTCGTGGGATGCGCATCACCCAGGTTAGACTTTGTCTCGCTCCTATGTTAAAGTCTACGTTCGCTTTCTTTTGAGGCTGAAACAATTCCTTTAAGAATGAAGCTCTGCGGTGACAGGATTATAAGATTATCTTAATTAGGGACTGAGGCCTGGGGGATGGGGAGCTCTTCGACACTGCAGGCCTGTGGTTTATGGGTGGGTGTCAGGCAGGAAGAGGGGTCCCCGGCATCCCCATCCCCACCTCTATGTGGGGAGAAAAGTCGGGGCCGGGAGACATTTGTCGCCGGCCTCTGCAAATCCAGGAGCGTTCAGGGGGAAGGGGAGGATTGGCCTGGTTCCAGACGCCCAACTGGAGAGAGAGATGAACTTTTGTTGAGAAGAGAGACAGCCCCGCAGCTGTGTGTGCACGTGGGCAGAGGGGAGGAACTCAGCTGGCGGCAAGGAGTCCTGGGGGCTGAGGAGAGGGTTCCCTCTGCATCTCTGCAACTCAGAGGCCCACCCCCATGCTGAGAAGTATGAGGCGTTGCAAGTTCCCAACTCTGGGGAGTTCAAGAGGTTTTCTGCCAGCCAGTGGCTTCTCTGACTGAGGGCATCTCTCCGTCCTTGGCAAGCACATAAAGCGGTTTGGAGATATTCAGGGAGAAAAGGTGTAACATCAGCAGCCCCAGGTGTCCAGAGGCAGCAGAGGAAACATGTGGATGTGAGGGAAGGTGTGCAGATCTGTGTGTACAAGTGAGTGGCATCTTCTGCTGTGGCTGCTTGTCAGCTGCTCCTGAGGCTGTGGGTTTAATGTGAACTCTCGGACCCAGGGATGTCTGTCTTCCCGAGAGTTCCTTTCGAGGAAGTGGGGAAACAAAGACTCATTTAAGGGGCCCGAGGGCTCCCCCGCCCTCCAGGGCTGGCATGCTACCCACTTTAGAAGAGGGGCTAGGGTGGTCTGGGCTGGGGTTCTGAGGAGACTCAAAACTCCTGGCCCGAGAGCTTGGCGTTGGTGTAGGAGAAAACCTGAGCCCCCCCCCCAGGAGTCAAGAACTGGTGCAACTCAGGGAGCTCGGGGTCATAGATGTGGCTCCGGGGCCGCCTCTCGGGAGCCTTGACACTGGTTCACAGGTAAACACCAAGAGAAAGCTTCTCTGGCAGCTCCAGATGAGCTGGGGTGTTGGGACTGGGTGGGGTACAGGAAAGGAAGATATCATCTGTATCATGTGAGGACCCTTCCTGCCACGGGACTCACAGTGTCAATAAGAACTGGGAGTGTTTAGGGCAATGAATAGAACAGAAATTCCTTGTGCTAACACACTCGCTGGAAGATCCACGTGTGGACAGTTGGGATGCTCATTATAAGCCAAACAATGCATTCAACCTTTGTGAACCCAGTTTGGGCTATTTTGTATAAATAAGACAGATTTTAGAAAAAAACAAATTTAATAATTAACTCCTTTGTTCTAATGACATTAAATATATATGTATATGTGTGTGTATATATACATATATATACACACATACATATGTGTGTTTGTGTGTGCACACGTGCATAGAGTGTACACAGTTCTTTTGGGGTAGATAATATTGCTCCTGACATTTTAATCGACCTTGGACCCGTGAGAGACCACCAAAAATTGAAAGTCTCCAGTTTTCGGAATGCCTCCTAGGGTAACCATGAGTCCCTTTCCCATTTCCTCACTGTGCAGCCCTCGATTCTTCCGTTTTATTAGCATTTCCTTCCACAGCACAGTAAACAAAGCAAGTGGGCATCAGAATTGTCCAGAGCCTGAGTTGAATCCAGGCACATTGCTCTGTGAATCTGGGAAGTCATTTGGCCCCATTGCAGCTAATATGACTTATCTCATAGGTTCTCATCATCATTATTGTTTTATTTTTATTAAATAAAATCACGTATGTGCAACACCTAGCCCAATGCCTATTACTTAAGAGGCATTTGATAAATGATAGTTCTTATGCCATCTAAATGCCTTTGTTGACACAGTGTCTTTCCTGCCTGGAATTTTCCTCTCTTTCTTGCCTTCCTTTGAAGTCCTGTGCATCTTTTCAAGGGCTTTTCAAGGACTCACTCCTGTGAGTGCCCCTTCCTCCAAGAAGCCTTCCTAGTTGGCCTAGAATGATTTATTTCTTTGCAGCATTACAAGATGCTAACTTGTGTTCCAGCGCAGATGCCAGTGTTCCTTCTACTCTGCCCAGTGTCTCTCCAGCTGCACTGAGCTACTTGTTAGGGACTACTTCTTACCCCTTTTCTGCCATAGCGGTGCCCAACCCTATGCATGGTGCAGAAGGGCTTGTAGAGTGAATGCATTTCGAGTTGTTGGTTGAAGCTGAGGTCCCACGGTCTGTTATGGGCTCCAGTGCTCCAAAACTTCCTTTACCAGACTATTGCACTGCAGTGTATCGGGTGGCTGATACACTGCAGAATTAGAAAGGGGGGGAAAGTGCCTTTTGTGGTAATTCAGAACTGAGGGCATCTTGGATTTCACAGCCTAGAGCCTCCCTGCAGGCTGTTTGGGTCCCCTAATTCTACTGATGCTGCAGCAGTATCGACTGGCTCTAAAAGCAGCTGCTATAATGCAGTCTGGCACGAAGGAACTTTCTGGGCTGATGGAAATGATCTGTATCTTGATTGGTTGGTGGTTAGGCAGATGCATGCATTTGTCAAAACTCATCAGACCGTGCACTTAATATGGGCAGTTACTTTATGGAAATTATACTTCTATAAAATTAATTTTTAAAAAAGTGACCCAACCAGATGGGCTGGGCACAAGGGCATATTCTAGTCTTCCTGTGGTCTTGAGAATTGTGGCCAATGCCAGCATGTCCCAGGATTGCTCTGGAAGGAAAAGGGACAAAACAGCTTCTGCATTTGTGGGATTTTAATCCATTAAGTCCCGAGCTAGGCATCCCCATCCTCTCCCAGGATGCCTCACCTTAGCATGCCTCGGAAGAAGTCAGAGCCAGGCCTTTTGTGGCCACTAGCTGAGGTCTGCCTCTCACAAGAGGGGAGGAAGTTTAAAATCAATGTAAAATCCAAGACCCCTTTAACTTGTATTTGTATGCCCATATTCACAGCAGCATTATTCACAGAACCAAAAGCTGGAAACAACTCATGTTCATCGTTAGACAGAAAGATAAAAAATAGGTGGTATATACATACAATGGAACATTATCCAGTCTTAAAAAGGAAGGAAATGCTACATTTACGGTTACCAGCTACCTACAGTATAGATGAACCTTGAAGACATTATGACTAAGCATATAGGCCAAATGAAAAAGGACAAATATTGTATGATTGCACTTAGATGAGGTACCTTGAGCAAATTCATATAGACAAAAAGTAGAATGGTGGGTGCCAGGATCAGGGATGGGATAATGGGAGTTATTGTTTAGTAAGCATAGAGTTTCAATTTGAGAAGATGAAAAAGTTTTGGAGATGGTGGTGACAATTACACAACATTGAGAATGTACTTTATGCCACTGAAGTGTACACTTTAATGGCTAAAATGCTAACTTTTATGCTTATTTTACCACCATAAAACAAAATTTACAGAAGGGAAAACAAACCATAAAAAAAATAAGGCCTAAACCAGCCTTGGATTTTTTGACATCTTAGTTGGTCACTCAGAGGCGCTGCTTGGCTGAGGGTTCTATTTCCAGTACTGAGTACCAGTGTGTTCTCCTACCTAACAGAAACTGTCTCTGACTGTCAGGCCCTTTCAGAATGACATGTCCTTCCTGAATGCCAGGGTCCTTTTGTCAAGACAAAGGTGGGTGAGCATGCAGTCACGCCACTGGTTTAATTTTCCATTCTCATGTTAACTCTTTCATGCAACGTGCGGCCCGAACCTGACAACTCTGGGGCAAATTTTACTTTATTGCTCCAGCAACTCCCAGCATCATGATTGGGGTGGCCCCATCCTCAAGACCCAAGAGGCTCTGAGCTGCAGAAATTAGAGCGCGCTCTGTGGGTGGCAGCATGGCTGTCAGAGTGGGTTGGCTCTTAGCTAGTAATTCAGAGTGACACCAGCACTTGTCGCGGCAGGGGGCCAGTGCTGTTGCTGTCAGGGCCCTTCTGGGCCCCCAAGCAGGCATGCTGTGGAGAGTTTAAAGGAGTCTGACCATCCCAGCTTTGTCTGGGGGACCTTGTTTAATTTGTTCTTCAAACAGCGTAAGACCCCGCCCATTACCTCATTACCACCTGAGACTCATGGGCAACATTTTCCATGCTTGGCACAGCCATGTTAGGAAAGGGGTACTGACCTTTTTGTTTACAAAATAACACTTGGAATTTTGAGTCCTTGTCTCTCTCCGTGAAGGTTTGTGGCATTCAGGCCTGTAGCAGGACAAAGAGAGGATCTGTTGAAAATGCCTGAGTCCAGACTGTGGAAACTATAAGGGGGACCCAAAAAACTGGAATTTATTTATAAGAAACTGTGTATTTATTCCTACATGTTTAACCTTCAGTCACCTACAAAGTACTCTCCATTTGATGCAATACACCTATTAAGACACTTTTTTCCGCTGCTCAAAACAGTTTTTGAACTCATCGATTTTGCTGCCTTTTAGTGCTTCTGCTGTTTTTTTGTCTTACTTCTTCCACATTGGCAAAATGTTTCCCTTTGAGGGCTTTTTTCATCGAGGGAACAACAGCAAAAGCCTCTTGGTGTGAGATCTGGTGAATAGGGTGGGTGGGGCACGAAAGTCATGCTGTTTTTGGTCAACTGCTGAACACTCAGTACAGAGTGGGCAAGTTGTTCATGTAAATCACCTATCATGAAATGGGCAAATGTGTTGAAAGAATCTCCAAAAAAAATTCGCTGAAGCCAAATGCAATTTCTCACAACACTAGCTGGTGTACTGATGCCAACAGGTTCCTAGAACACTTGCCTAGCAGGGGAAGCCTGCCTACAAGGGGCTTGCCCTCCAAAAAATAATTCCAGGTATTTTTTGGGTCCCTCCTCCTATACTGTTTACCTTAGGGCTGATGTAAGCAGTTATGTATCACACATTATAAAGGAAGGACAGTGACATTCTAAGACAAACTTTTAGTTCCCCTCCTACCTAATGAAATGCAGTAAATCCCCTACATACGAATGAGTTCTGTTCCAAGAGCGTGTTCATAAGTCCAGTTTGTTCGTAAGCCCAACAAAGTTAGCCTTCTAACACAATCAGCTATATCATACAGTACTGCAATAGGTTCATGATAATTTTCACACAAATAATATATAAAAAACATACAAACACAGAAAGTACAACAGCTGGCACACAGTGGCTGGCATCTAGGGAACAGGTAAGAAGAGTTGTGACTGGAAGAGACAGAGAGGTGGGGGGGTAGAGCTGAAGGGTCATCAGCAATAAGAGATGGAGGGCAAGCGGCAATTTCACTCCTGTAAATGTACACCAGACATGTGAACTAACTTACGTTATTGGACATGCAAATGTATGTTTGTATCTTTGAAAGTTTGCAACTTGAAGGTTCGTATGTAGGGCATTTACTATAGTGAAACACAGAACACACATACACACACTCCCTGTCAACCACCCTCCTCCAGGTACAGTGGAAAGGGCTGCTCTGAGTCCCTCTTTCGTCTTTACATCCCTGTTCTCTGTGGAGACTTGATATTTGCACACTCTCTGGTTCCACCCCAGCCCACCTCTGGATGTTACCTTCCTGCAGTCTGGCTTTCAGTCTCTGCATTTGCATGTGTTTCGAGACTCCCGCTCAGCCATTGGTGGCTCTTGGGCTCAGCCAGTCAGTTCAGTTGGTGGGTGCCACTGCCACCACTCTCTGTGGGCACTGCTGCAGCCATCCTGCCCCTCACTGGTGACACTCTGTGTCAGGGGTCCCCCCAGTGGAAGAGGTCTGCTCCCCAGCATCACCTTGTCCATTGTACTGCTGTGCAGGGAAGAACATTTAAAATCACTTAGAAAGGTCAAGTAATTTTTGGATTGGGTTTGAGCTGTAGATTCCTGAAGAGGGCAGAAACATGGACTCTTGGACTCTATGACACTCTCTGTGTAACACAACTGAACACACACCGCACACACAGGCATCTCCAGCTGATCAGGAGACGGCATCTTGTTTAACCACTCGTGCCCAATATTATGTCAGCTTCATTAGTGCTTGGAATGCAAAGTTGTAACCATACAATATACCAGGATTCATCTGTTGTCAGAATTTGGAACACAGAACTGCAGGGACTAAAGGAAGTAGGAGGCCCCATCTGGGTATTTGGGAAGGGATGGTTCATCGCTGTTTGCTGAGATTCGGGGCATTTGGAGCTTGGCCACCTATAAGAAACCACATGTTGAGGGGGAAGCTGGTGAGTGGGTCTCGGAACAGCCCGTGCCACCACACCTACTCAGGAGTGGAAGACTGGGTTCTCGTTTGGTCCTTGGTTTGATATTTTGGGCTGTCAGAGACTTTGGAATACATCCAAAGGGTGTCAGGATTCGTGCCATAGCCTTCATGACAGTAAGAAATACTTCCAAAATCCCATGATGATTTATCCTTGAGGAAAAATAGGAGGTTCTTGTCTCTAAAGGGAAGTCACTCTGGAAGCCTGGGGTGTACCTGCAGGCTCCAAGGGTTAGCATGAGGGGCACAGGTGTTGAGCCCATTGAGCTGGACCTCAGTTAGCATTTGGGAAAACAAAGACCAGAGACCAGAAAGGACCTATCCAAATTTATGCCACCGATAAGTGACAGAACCAGGAAGGAACCTAGGTTTCTCCAATTCCCAGTCTAGGAGTCCTTTGACCACCGAGACAGTGGGCAAGAAAGCACTTGTCAATGGATTCTGCACTTCTAAGAAGACTTCAAGTGATGCTGATGCTGCTGGACCTTGGACCCCACTTTGAGAAACAAAGATGCTTGACATCAGTTTCACTTGCAAGGAAGCCAGATGGCATTGGTGCAAAGCTGGAATCCCTAACTCTACATCATATCTTTTGGCTCCATTCTTGTTCTGCTTTATCTCTACCAAGATGTCTAAAAGCTTTTGGCCTGGACCCCTCCACAAGGAGATTATCTGTCACCCTTTGTCAGATCTTTGCTACCCAGATCTTCGGCTCTGTCTGCCATACAGGAAAGCTGGAATCACAACTGAAACAAGCATTCCAGACACTCGGAAGAGTGTGCCTGTGGCTTTGTGGGGATGAATGTGAGAATGATCCCTGGTTATGGGGAGAGCACACTATAGAATATGTCGCTCTGTTGGTTGTCTGGGCTGCAGCTGAACTAACTCTAGTGTATAGTGTCCTCAACATTAGTGACAATGTGACAATTTGTACCATTGATCTCTTTCAGAATAAGAGGTTCCCAGTGGCAAGATTGTCCAGGGTGCTGCTGCTTCTTCCAGTTCTCACTGATCTGGAAACCTTTCTTAGAGATTTGGTTGAGAAAAGAACGGAAAGCAGACTGGGTGCAGTGGCTCATGCCTGTAATCCCAGCACTTTGGGAGGCTGAGGCAGGAGAGTTGCTTGAACCAGGGGTTCAAGACCAGCCTAAGCAACATAGCAAGAAATCACCTCTACAAAAAATCAAAAAACTAGCCAGGCATGGTAGTGCGTGCCTGCAGTCCCAGCTACTCAGGAGACTGAGGCAGAAGGATCATCTGAGCCTAGGAGGTTGAGGCTGTGGTGAGCTGTTATCATTCCACTGCACTCCAGCCTGGGCCACAGTGAGTCTCTGACTCAAAAAAAAGAAAAAAGAACAGAGTGTATCTCTGAGTGGTTGACAAAACAGTGATCACTAAATATATGCACGCAAAATCTTGTTCGTTCCTCATTGTTAATCCCTCAGGCTTTATTTTGGAATTGTTCTTTAAAAATTACAAATTGACTATAAGATTGATTACATGCATTCTAAATTCAAAGCAAATTTCGCAAATTCTTGATCTGGCAAGGGTGAGGAGAAGGGTTGGAAAAGACAGAAGCAGCAAGTAAATTTTGCTAGAAGCTAATCAGAGGTGAAGCAACTGCAAAACTCTAAAATTCAATGTACACACTTAGAAAGCACAGCAGCCCGGGGCTGATTCGTGTAAGGACGCTGGATCCTTCCATCCCAGAGATAATGCTATTTAACAGCCATAGGTGTCTCTGTTACATTACATTCTGTTTAACCTGTTGGGAAGCATGCAGTATACTTCAGAATATTTTATCTTTTAAATGACTATAGTTCTTTCTTATTTAAGATTGAACAGTGAAAGGAATAAATTTCAGTTATTTCAAAACTATGTATGTAAGAAAATGAGACCGTTAATAATAATCCTGGCCCAGGTGTGATGGCTCATGCCTGTCATCCCAGCACATCGGGAGGCTGAGGCAGGAGGATCACTTGAGCCCAGGAATTTAAGACCAGCCTGGGCAACATAGTGAGACCCTGTCTCTCCAAAAAATTTAAAAATTAGCTGGGCATGATGGCACACGGCTATAGTCCCAGCTACTCAGGAGGCTGAGGCCAGAGAATTGCTTGAGCCTAGGAGTTCAAGACCACAGTGAACTATGATTATGCTACTGCACTCCAGCTTGGGCTGCAAAGCCAGACTCAGACTCGAGAAAAAACAAAAATTTATTTCATTTTAAAAAAATAATCTTCACAGACTCTGATGACGCTGTACTATCTTTATCCTACCTCCTTCTACTCCTTCATACATTGCATTGCTTCACCTCTTCATGGTAGTGTTCTCCACAGTTCTAGCCTGGCTGTACTCCTCTCTCTCCACGTTTTGACTAGTTATCCTCTAAACTGCGTTGACTCCGAAAGCTCATGTCTGCAGGCTCCAGCTTCCTGGTAACCGACCCTCCTCATCTGCATTCCTCATTTCAGTGAACGGCAGTGTTGCGATGTCTGCCAGCCCTGGCAGTTGACTCCGGCATCCTCCCTTCTGGAATTTCTCATTTCTGGCTCCTACTCTTCTCCTCTGCCACATCCCAGGTCCTCCTCAGTCATCACCTGGGCCGTTTGCAGCCATGTCCCCAGTGATCCTGTGTTTCAAATTTCCCATCCTGCGATCCAGCTCCCTCCTGCTGGCCCCAGTCCCTCAGAAGTGCCCATTCTTCCTCACACTTCTTCCCCAAGGGCCCTTGTCTACACCTGCACTGTCCAATACAAGTAGCCGCTAGCCAGATGTACTGTTCAAATTAATTAAAATTAATTAAAATTAAATAAAATGTGAAATTTAGTTCCTCGGTCCTCCTGGCCATTTCTCAAGGGCTCGGTACCCCATGTGGCTTCTGGCTCCACATAGAGCATTTTTATCACTGCAGAGCGTTTTACCAGACAGTGCTGGCCCACACTGTCTTTTCATCTTGAACATCTTCTCTCTGAATCCTACCTCTTTCTTGAAGCATCACAAAGATGCATCTTTACATCCCAAACCTCGTCTTCGGCAGCAAAGAACTTGGGACTCCTCCGAGAGGACATGAGAATATAGAACTCCAGCCTGGGCAACATGACCGAGACCTTGTCTCTACAAAAAAAATCAAAAAATTAGCCAGGCATGGTGGCACAGGCCTGTAATCTCATCTACTCAGGAGGCTGAGGCAGGAGGATCACCTGAGCCCAGGAGGTCAAGGCTGCAGTGAGCCATGATCATGCCACTATACTCAGCCTGGGCAACAGAGTGAGCAGAGTGAGAGTGAGACCCCAACCCCCCCACAAAAAAAATAGAACTCTTTTGGTTGCAGTAGACAAGAACCCAACTCAAACTAACAGTCAAAAAAAAAAAGTGTTGGCTCTTGTAATGGAAAGATTCTGCCAGTGCTTCAGCACAGCTAGACATGGGCGTTGGTGAGCCATCATGACTCTGGTCAGCCACTCCTCTGCTTCTCTCTGTGGCTGGTTTCATGCTCTGCTCTGAAGGCAGCTCCCTTCCCAGGATCAGGGAGTTCACATATCTCAGGGATTTGGATCTGTTAGGGTCATGGACCCTGAATCAATAATTATGGCCAGGGAGAAAGAACATCCTGACTTGCCTGGCCTAGTCACATACCCACCCTCATGGAGGGGCAGAACACTCAAACCACAGCTAATGGGCTTCACCCAAGAAAGAGATTCTATTATCAGATGAAGGAGGGAATGGATGTCAGAGAGACGACACATTTCACAACTACATTCTGTTTGGAACATGTCTCACTTTCTCCTTTTGACAAAAATCTCCTAGATATCTGGCAAAGAAAGTATCCAAACAGATGTTCAGCAAATATTTGATGCATTAATGAATGGAGAAGTGAATTGATGGGTAGGTGGTTAGATAAATAGATGAGTGGATGAACAGAAGATGGGGAATTGTACACATGGCTGTAGGGAAGGTGGGAGGGGAGAACCAGGTCCCTGAACTCAGGGGGCTCACACCAATGCACAGCGGAAGCTTCTTACCTTCTTATGGTCTGAGGACTCTGTGAAGACTGTCCCAGCCCTGCCAGACTGTGGACTCCTTGAGGGCAGCCCCCAGTCACACTGATCTCTGCCAGTGCTCCCAGCCCTGATGCAGAGCTGAGTACCTGAACAGGACTGGCTGATAGGCTGAAAGGCTGACATCTCTTTGTTTTTGCTGGACAGTAAGACAGCTGCTGATCAGCAGTGAAGGGAGAGCTGCCAGGATTCCTGGTCTTTAGCATAGTACCCTCATCATTCTTCCTCAAACCCCTTACAGTCCAAAATTTTTTAAAATTCCGAGCCTATATATATATTATTGGTGCTCCCAGCAGCCAGCAGTAGGGCTTCTGCCTTCTTGTGCAAGAGAATTTGTGGATTTGGGCCCCAGGTCCAGACCCCAGGAAACAGTAGATGTGTCTTCCATCCAGAAGCTCTTGTTTCTGGCTGTGGCCGTGGTGGTATGGCTGCTAAAACTGTCTAGAAAACTGAAGAATTAATACTGGGAAGTAATTA
Organism: Carlito syrichta; assembly: GCF_000164805.1. Lineage (NCBI taxonomy): Eukaryota > Metazoa > Chordata > Mammalia > Primates > Tarsiidae > Carlito > Carlito syrichta. The sequence goes on from NW_007252331.1 coordinate 1,573,604, forward strand.
GCACTCCTGGGAGGGGCTGGGATGTGGGCTTCCTGTTGTATCCTTGTCTTCATACGGGTGGCCTTGGGAAGTGGCATTAAGAAGTCTAAAGGGCTGTCAGGCAACCAGGATAGTGGCACTGTTTTCTTTCACTTTGTTTTAATTTCCATCCTTTTGATCTCTCGCCTGAAATAGCCTCTCAGAATTTAGCAATCATATTTCTTCCCTGGTTATCCTGTTCCCTTCCTCTCTTCAATGGCATCTTTTTCTGCACATGTGTTTATTAAGGAACAAAAATGAGCTCGGCATTTAGAAGACTTATTTTAGTCCCCATGGACCCACCTTCCTGGAAGATTGGATGTCCAGGGAATCTTCTGCTGGTGAGAGGGTGCCATATACACAAGGATTCTCCCATTGGCTGAAACCAGGTCTGTTGGGGCAACTCACTCTCCTCGGTGTCTCTGGTTCTGACTCCTTCCATCTCTTGTTCTGTTTCCATGGGGTTATGTGCGCTCTCATGGGGACAGCCCATGTTCAGGGTTTGGCTATTTGGGGAATTGCTGAGTCTCCTGCTTTCTGGAGTTGACCTTTTCTGCAAAGCACGTGCCATCCTTGGGGCTTGTCAGGCATCTAGAAGGAGACAGTTTCTGAAGAACCAGCATCCAGCCTCTGTCCTTCCTGCATTCTCTCCCCAGGGTGGAGGCAGGGGAGGGACCATTCCTACAGAAGAAGGGCCACCTTCTGCCTGAATCCTCAAGGAGCCTAGGCTGGATCAACTACAAGATGCTCAGCCCCAGGGAGTGGAGCCTGAATGATACACTCAGGACAGATGCCTGGATTTTTCACGGGGACACCTGAGGGAGGAACCAGGTTTAGTTAACACTCAGACAGCTCCTGCTTGGTTGGATCTAGGCTCTTCATGCCCTTGGTTAAATCACTTTCACTCTCTCAGCCTCTGTTTCCTCACCTACAAAGTTAAGATTGCATTAGGGACAGGCTAGCTACTGGAACAAACAGCCCCAAACTGTGGGGTCTTCAGCCAGCAGGAACTTCTTTCTTTCTTGAATCATAGTTTGGGGCAGGTTGATGGGAAACAGCTCTGCTCTAGGAGCCTGACAGGGACCCAGGCTCCTTCTGTGGTGGGTCCCTGCCATCTGGGATCAGCCTTCTCTGCAATGGATAGGAAAAGAGAGGAGGAAGAAGGCATCCCTGCTCTAATCATGCTGGTCTGGAGGGACCTAAGTCACTTGCACACACATGCTGCACCCATTGCTAAGGGATCATCACATGGCCCCAGCTAGAATCAAAAGGGGGCTGGAGAGTATTGTCCAGCAGTGGTCCCCAAGGCAGAGGAGGACACAGCATGGGGAGCATCAATGGCCTCTGCCACAGAGATGACAATGAAACCTCCCTCTCCCCAGGCTGTGCATGAGGGTTAAGTGTAAAATGCAGCCGTTCTTCAAGCGTGGTGCCTGGCCCCCAGTAGGCATGGAGATATTGTTATTTTTCTTCTCTTTCCCCTGGTGGATATTCCCTTGAGGCTTATGCAAATAGCAGACCAAGGCAAGAAATTAAATGTATGTCCCTCCCCTCTGAAGTTACTTCTCTCCATGTTTCTTAGCAGTGTAACATTTCATTAGACCTTCCAGATTGGGGAGAAAGAGCAAGCAGATTAAAAGTCAGATAGCGCCTAGGAGTCTGCTTCATCGGTTTCTGGGACGGCTGGAACTTCAAAGCTATTTGGTATTTCCACTGCCGAAAGGCCTCCTCAGGAGCAGTTGTGTTTTAATAAATGGCTGCCTGAGTAATTTTCCTCGGAGGAATTGAATCATAGATGTGGCATTCCTGGAGGAGAGCTGGCTGTGCCCTCGCTGCTCTCAGTGCTGGTGCATTATGAATGGGATCCTTGGGGCTGGAGGGGCTGGTGAGTCTGCCCACCCCTCGCTGGTGCTGTCCTCTTCCATACCCACCCGGTGGATTCGGCAGGGCTCTGGGGAGGGGGCGCTGGGCAGGAAGAGCAGAGTGGGAAGCTAGTTGGACCCCAGGCGGGTCTTGACCACAGTTCTGAGGGAGATCTTTCATCCAACCAGCCTGAACTGTCCTTTCTCCATGGCTACCAGCAGAAGGAACCACTTTAAGACTCAGGAGAGGCCAGAGGCCTGTAATCCTAGCACTTTGGGAGGCCAAGGCGACAGGATAGCTTGAGCCTAGAAGTTGGAGACCAGACTAGGCAACATAGTGAGATCTTGTCCCTATAAAAACCAAAACAAATAAACAAATAAACAAACACAAATGAGGCTGGTGTGGTGGCACATGCCTGTAGTCCCTACTACTTGGGAGGCTGAGGTGGAAGGATCACCTGGGCCCAGTAGGTTGAGGCTGTGGAAGCCATAATTGTGCCACTACACTCCAGCCTGGGTGACAGAGTGAGACTCCGACACACACACACACACACACACACACACACACACACACAAAAGACAGGATAAAATTCATTTCTTGAACACACCCTGACTGATGCTGCCCCTGTCAGGTATGGGCGGCCTGGTGGGTGGGACAGGGCAGGACAGGAGAACAGGCCTCAACCCAGGACCTTACCATGTGTGGGAGAGAAGGCAGGCATGGGAGCCATGCTGACGTGGGACCCGCGGCATGCACACATTCATCCGTCCATGATTTATGAAATCCCAGAAGGGTCCAGCTAGTGTCTGAGCCAAGATTCAGCAGTGAACAGAGCTGGCAGGTGGAGACTGTGATGGTTGCAAGCAGGACCCATGAGCTGTACTGCCTGGGCTCAAATTCTGCCTCTGCTACTTTCTAGCTGAGTGACTTCGGGCAAGTTGCTTGATCTTTCTGTGCCTCAGTTTCCTCATCTGGAAGACAGAGATAACCATCATCATAGCCACCTCACAGACTTGTTATATAGATACAATGAGCCAATATTTATAGATTCCTGCCCTTATGGGACTCACGTTCCAGGAGGGGGAAGACAGAGAAATCCAAGTAGGAAAATTATGTAGTCTAGTAGAAGGCAATAAGAGCAAGCCAAAAGGAAAGCAGGAAAAGGGGCTGCCATTTTAAAATAGGATGGGCCGAGAAGGCCTCACTGAGAAAGTAGCATTGAAGAAGAAACCTGAAAGAAATGAGAGCTCTGGCCATGTGGATAAGTGAGGGAGAGTGGGCCAGGCAGAGGAACAGCACATGCAAAGGTCCTGACGCAAGAGGGGCCTGAAGTGCTGGAGGTGGGAAGTAAAACAAGAGAGGGGAGTGGGCACCCAGGGTCTCATGGGTCTTGTAAGGCCTTTGGCTTTTTCTCAAGGTGGGATGGAAGCCATGGCAGAGACTTGACAGAAATGACCTGATTTGCCAGGATCACTCTGGTTGCCAGGTGCAACCAGAATGAGGGCAAGAGAGAAAGGAAGGAGAGAAACAGGCAGCTCTGGCAGAAATCCAGCTCAGAGATGACAGAGGCCCAGACCAGGGTGGCCACGATGGTGAGAGAAGGGGCTAGCGTTAGGAGGAAACCCAGCTGCCCGCCAAAAAGGCTGAACCTGTAAGAAGCATTGTGAATTAGAAGTGAAGGGTCTGCGGAGCCGAGGTTGGCGGGGAGTTTGGGCCCAGATGTGAGGCCCAGGAAGGATGTGGGAAAAGCACAGGTTTTGGAGCCAAGCATGAGAGCTTTCATCCTGGCTCCACCTCTTCCCCTTTGTAGCCTTGAGCAAGCCCCCTAGGTGCTGAACCTCAGTTTACCCCATTGCAAATGGAGGCAGGGCTATGACTGACACAGTTTAGGTGACTTTCAAAGTGAAGGCATGCTGTCAGTACTTAATAAATGCTCCTTGCAGCTGGGGAAGAAAGGTTCAGCACAACAGAGAGAGGGTCCCAGGTCAGCAGGCTGTCACCAGCAAAAGCTCAGGGGTGTGGACAGTGACACGGGCACCATCTTGTGCCCATGGCAAGCAAAAGGGGGTGTTGGCATCTCTGATCCAACTTCATAGTGAAATTCGCGAGGCTCTTCCTATAGGCAAGAAGCGCTGAAGCCAGTGGGTGAACAGACCCCAGCACATGGCTCCTCGGGTTGGGTCACTTCCTGTATGGCCAGGGAGTGGGTGCCAGGCCAGTCCTCGACTCAGGCCTGAGGAATACTGAGTTCCTTTATTCGAGCCCCAGACGGCCATGCCAATGGTGCCAAGCTGGCATCTGACACCAGAGTTTCCCCAACCTCGGGCGGGGACCACAGCTTTCTCTGGACTCCCTTCCTCCTTCCCAATCCAAGGCCAGACCTCTGCAGCATCCTTTGTCGAACCTCAGGCAGTGGGGTGTTGCCCTGCCCTGTGTGCCACTGCAGGGCCAGCCCTCTGTAAATGGACTCCTTGTACCCACAGACTGGGCTGGGCCAAGCCAGGAACAGATGGCTGCTCCCTTCCTCAGTCTTTCGGGGCTGCTGCAGCTGCACACAGCCCTCCAGCACCCACTCAGGGGCCCTGATCCTATCATCTCCAGTTGTCCACAGGAGCCCACTTCCTTGCCCTCAAGAGACCCTGACGCTGAGCGCTGTGTGTCCAGGGTCTGCATACATGGAACTGTGGGCAGGGGATGTGAGTGATGGGCTGAAGTAGGGCTTCCGCCCAGGCACCTGGTAGGAGTGGCCCGTGCTGTGTGTTTTCAGAGCTTATATGAGGGCTAGAAGGAATTAGGGCCAAAGGATAAGGCAGCACAGTAACCTGAAATCATCAGGAAGACTTCCTGGAGGAGGCAAAAACTGAGCTAGAGAAGGATTGACTTATTTCTACAGGATGCTAAATGAAACTTTTCCTATCGGCTTGGAGTCTCAGATGAGACCCCAGGCTAAGCTTGAAAGGCATTCAGTATCTCTGTATTAAAAAGAGAAGCTAGACAGCCCCAGGACACCCCTCTGTTCCTCCAGCCCATAAATGAGAAAAGTTTTGGGGCTGAGTACACGGAATAATGATCCTAAGAAGAGAGCTGGCTTAGGAGGGAATGCCGAGGCTTTTGTCTCCCTTCCCAGGAAGGTCCTCCCCACCCCCTCAACCCCTCAGGTCAGTCCTCCATGGGACCTGGTGCTACCCTGAGACTGGAGCCCTTGAAAGGATGTAACCTATGTGTTCCCTGGAACTTGAGGATGGGGACTGTGCCGGACTCTTACCTAGAAATGTCCAAAAGCAAAAGGCCACCCAGAGCTGCGTGGGACGGGCAGTGGAATGTCAGGTTTGCTCTGGGGGCAGCAGGACCAGAGTTGGTCATCAAGGGAAAGTTGCTGGTAGGCTTCCGGAGTGAACTCTGCCCTGTTTGCCTCCCAGGAGAGTCCAGCAAGGTGGGCAGGGGAAGTCTTCAGAGACCTGGGAGTCAGGAAGCAACCGCAGACACCCTGCATTCATCAGCTAACCTGCCTTGGTCCCTGGGACCATGGTGAAGGTTGCCCCTGCCCAGAGTCAAGCCAAGGACACACTGGGAGCAAAGGACCTCAAGGGGACATGGTGCTCACTGCCACTAGTGTACAAGGGGCCAGTGGTCCCAGGCTGTTCGGCAGGGTTGGAAGTGGCAGCCTGGAAGCAAAGTATCCCTGCTTGGTTAATCTAAAAATAAACAGAAAGGCAACAAAATCTATGTTTCAATTACTGCACACAAGCTGTTCAAACAGCCAGCTCTGCACTGGAGATGTGAACTTGTCAACAGAGGCTGCCTCGTTTGCATGCTTGGGTGGTGATAAAACATACAACCTCGCAACAGGCTGCCCTCTGGTCTGGGCTTCTTTTTTTTTTAATTAAATTAAATTAAAAACATGGACATAAAATAAAGACAATGAGAATCTGAAGCAAGTACATCAAGATAGGGTCGCAGTTCCCAACTCGAAAACAAAGGCAGCTCTGTGGCCGAAATCAAGCCGGGTACTGAGGTCAGCAGGACAGTGGGCAAAACAAGGGCTCGGCAGCCAGGACCCGGGACAAGAGTCTCTCCCAAGTGGCCCAGAGCATCCCTTCCCTGGGACTCACTGCTGATCCTGGGAGAAGCCCCAGTGATCAGTGTGAGCCTTTAGTTTCCAAGCTAAAGTGAAGGGGTCTCCCTCGGTAGAGGAGAGAGGTGTTCACAGGCCGAGTTTGGGGTAAACAGGCTGGCATGGGAGCAAAGCTGGACTGTCCGTCCTTGGCCAGGATGCCACATTTCTCTTCCTGTCTTAGTTACTAAGACATGGTCTCTTTTCTGAAATGGAGCCCCAGGAAGCTGGACCATGCCGACCTGCCCTGCCTGTTCCAGCCCGGACTGGCTGCTCCCTGCCCTGAGCCCTGATGGGCTGGGTCTTTCTCTTCTCTGACTTGTGCCCTCCTCCTGAGCGGCCCCACTGTTCCTGAAGGGAGGAACCATGCCCTTTTCTTACTTACCCCTCAGTATCTTGTGCTGAACTGGACATGATGGGGAAGGAGGTGGTCAGTGGACTCGATATGATTTGATAAGAAAGGGACAGAACATGGCTTAACCCGAGGGTGTGCCTAGGGATTTGCTCAGGAGGTTAACGGGCACGCACGAAGGCCTGACTCTTGGAGTGGAACCCCCAAAGAGGAAGTCGGCTATGTCATGGTTACCCCAGGGAGGGATTTGGATAAGCAAGAGGCCTCCCGGCCCCCCCCAGAGATGGAGATGAGAAAGGCAGGCACTTGCTCTGAATGCCAGCGATGGTTCCACAAATCCTGTAGGCTGAAGTGGCTGTCGGCTTCACATTCACTCTGGACAGGGATTTTAATGTCCCCCAGCCCTCGGAGCAATTCTGCAGCCATCAGCCCAGACACTGGTTACTTGGTGAAATAAAAGAGCAGTCGAGTCTCTCCCAAGGAAGATAACATCCTGTCACAGGCAGTATGATCTGCCGGCCATGTGACGGCCGTTCCCTAATGTTTCCAAATAGACTTTTGAATAGACTCTTGTCTAGAAGAAAGCAAATTGCAAGAGCATTTTTGGCAGCTAAATAGAGAGAACGCATCGGTCTTTCTTCTTTGCAACTCTTGCCGCTGGGTCTGGCTTCAGGCACCGAGTAGGATTCATTCATCAGCTTGGGCCACTGATGAACATCGTTTCCTGTGAAGAGAGAGCTCGATGAATTAGTCAATTCTGCAAGACTCAGAATAATCAGGCGTGCCTGATAGGCGGCCCTGGGAGAGGGGGAGGCCCACTTGGAGAGAGGAGGGAATGGCAGAATTCAGCTCCAAAGACTGCAGTCATGTGTTGACAAGACTGGGGGTGGGGGACGGGGCTCCAGCTGCCAGTGTCTCCATCCTCTGTGGAGTCAGAAGGCGCGAGGATGGTTCCTCGTCATGACGACTCTGCTTCATCCTCCTCTAAGCCATCAAACCCACCATAGCTCCCTCATCGATCCTGATGTTTACGAGCTCCTAATTTATACATGCTTTTCTTCTTCCCTCAGTTTATGCTGATATGATGTTGCCAACTGTCATTTCCAATATCTTTTTTATTTTTCATTATCACCATTATAATGATTTGCACCAGGAGCAATAGCACAAATGCCTAGTCAATTAGTCCCTTGAGAAAAGTCTCTGAATCATGTGTGCTTTTTTGGAAAAAAAAAGAAAATCACTACATCAAAACCCACAGCCAGATTTTCTCACAGCAAAGGTGCACATGGGAAAGGAGGGAAAGGGGAGGCTTGTTCTTTTAATATTGTTCATCTAAGACGGGCACTAGCTACTGCTTTTCCAAGACAGGGAGATTGCTTTTTGTGGAAGAAATTGTGCCCAGAAAAGAAATCAGTGGCATTTTTCCTGAAACCTACCACCAGAAAAGCATTTTGAACATTTGTCTTTTTAGGTCATGTATTAAGCACTATAACTATAGAATTTGGCTTTTCCCAAAAATATATCTGTCCCACAGGGCCATCCAGACAGTCAGGATGCTTGGGTCCTAGGACCAAATCCAGGCCTGCTTTCTTGGCTGGATCATAGGCTGGTGTGTCTCAAACTTCAACCTGCATCTGAGTCAAGTCCAGTTCCTTACCACCCCCCATCTTGTTAAAAATGCAGATTCTCACTCAGTAGTGCTGGGGCAAGGCCTGAGACTCTGCATTTCTTACAAATTTCTTAGAGGAGACTGCTACTACTAGCCCACAGGCCACACTTTCAATAGGGAGGACTTAGGCCACTGCCCCCAAACCCTTGGCTTTACCCTGTCCATTTCCCTCGGTTGTAAATTGCAAAGGTCAGCACTCACCTGCTCGCACCATGGGGATGCTGTGGAGCAAATGTTGTGGTGACTTTGAAAGAACTTTGCGTGGTAAGAGCACTTCCCAGATCTCCCCTCTGAGCAAAGGTTGAAGTAGACGTACAGATATAGCATTATTAGTCCTGGGTCCTGTGTTGGGCAGATCCCCAAATCTTATTTATTTTGCATAAATGAAACTTTATGCCTTTTTGACTATCACCTCCCCATTTAAGTGCTCTTACTACAAAATGAAAAAAACGGGTGGGGGGAGGGTAGAAGAAACTTTTGGCCGTGATAGCTGCATTTGTGACACTAGTAATGATGATAATTTGATGGTTTAGTAGGTGGACAATTATCTCCAAATACATCAAGTTGTATACATTCAATATCTACAGCTTTTTGTCCATCAGTCACACCTCAATAAAGCAGTTTAACAAAAGAAGAGCCGGCCAGGTATGGTGGCTCACACCTGTAATCCCAGCACTTTGGGAGACCAAGATAGGAAGATTGCTTGAGCCCAGGCATTCGAGACCAGCCTGGGCAGCATAGCAAGACCTCATCTCCAAAAAGAAAACTCAAAAAATTAGCCAGGCATGTGTCTATAGTCCCAGCTACTCGGGAAACTGAGATGGAAGGATCGCCTGGTTATGATGAGCTGTAATCATGCCACCGCACTCCAGCCTGGACAACAGAGGAAGAATCTGACTCAAAAAAAAAAAAAAGTCTTTGTGAGGGATGAGAACCGGAGACCTCTAAGGCCATCCTGGTGTTGTGATGACCATTGTGGGACGTTTAAAGCAGAGGTTCCTTTCCACTCTCCCCAGAAGCCAGCCACACCCACTGCAGCTGAGGAAGATCTCAGGTCTGCTGGGTTGTATCTCCCTCAAAACTCTGGATGAGCTGAGACCTGGGAAATGCTTGCAGGGCTAGCTGGCATTGGAGAAAGCAGGCCCCCTGCCTTCTTTAAACAATAAAGACAATACCCTTAAGCCCTAGGTTACAGAGTTAGATGTCACCTGGGCTCCTGGGAGGGGAAGCAGAGGTCAGAGGTCACAGCTCTTGTTTCTAATCGAATTTGTCTCATCCCTGTCTCCCTTCTCCCCACAGGCTGGAGGGACCATGAAGTCTGCTTAGTTAGATCCAGGACCCTGGAGTCTGCAGCCGGTATTACTGGCTGTTAAGTGGTTGGACCAAACCACTCCAGCCCGGTGCCCAGGCTGGGAGCCGGAGGGGCAGAGGAATGTTACACAGGCCAGTGATCCCTCATGGCTGGCCAAAGCAAAATAAAAAGGAAAGGCCTTCAGAGCAGCAGTGAAATGTGATAACAAAGGCTATTCTGTTCACTTGGGACATTGATAGTTTAAGGAAGGGAGCTCAGAGTAAACCCACACCTTGGGGTCCTCATCCCACAGAGGGAACAAGGGAAGGCTGGCATTAGCCTCTAATCTCCAGAGCTTCCTTGGCTTCTGCTGCCCCAAAGGATTGAAATGCAGGCCCTTGGGCCCAGACTGGCACCTCAGATGGTCCCCACAACCCACACATTTCATGTCCACTTGGGGGTGCTGAACTGAACACCCGTACTCCCTCTGGGGAACACCTCACCCTCAGAGGTCATGTGCAGGACAAGGATTAGGACTAGGAAGGCAGGGCATACTTGAAAAATCATCCCTGTCAGGGCAGTGGACCCCAAGGGGGGGACCTCCTTAAATCTTGGTCCCAGACATCTCACTTTCCTCAACCTAGTCCCCATTCTGCCACGTGCTCCATGCTGGATGGGGCTTGTCATTTTAGTCTGGCAAATGTTTCCTGAGCCCCTTCTCTGGATACCGAGCCCTGTGCTCAGTCAACTTCAGTGGAGGAAATGGAAAGAGGTGGCCACATCTATAGGGACTGGGGCAGAACTCACATGGGAAGTGGAACATGACTGTCTGTAGCTGGGGGTCACAGCCCTGGCAATTCAGGCTTCTTCGAGCTCCAAGAAGGCAGGGAGCTCCTCAGAGGAGGCATCCTGCAGGAAGGGTCGGGGTGAACCCCGTGGGGCTTACCCCAGCCTCAGCCAGAAGTGAGTCTGAGTTAGTGGGGGCTGGGTGGGGATAGGGGTCACTGGGGGATGGACCAGCCCCAGGAAGCAGAAGGGCCTTTCCGAGGGGCATCCCCAGCTCGCACTAACATCCGTGCTGTGTTGTGGCCAAGCCGGCTTCTCCTGAAGTACCCGGAGAGTTCCTTTGTGTTGCACTTGCCAAGATGGTGCTCTGGCTGCTGTTTAGTATTTTGCTCCAGAAGAAGGGCTAAAAGATGTAGAGAGGGAAACTAAAATAATAAAGACAGGCACAGACTGTTCCAATCGACTTGGCAGCACGTCTCCCCCAAATGAGGCAATCATATATTTTCCGATTGGGGCTGGACGGGCCGCGGCTCATTCCTCAGCCAGCCACCCCAGCTCCCCTGTCTGGAGGCAACGCAGGCTCCCTGCCTTCCCATGGATTAATCATGCCTTTGGGGCCCTCACAGCCAGCCGCCCACTCCTTTGGCATGTCTTAATGATAGGAACGAGGAAAGGGTCATTAGCCACCTGTGATCCTGTGTACAGTGTGTACACACAGCGCATGTTAATATGTTTGGGCCACTACCAGCATCCAGAACACGGTGCGTCGCTGGACACAGGCAGCCACCATCCTGCCTGTGTGCACAGGCATGCACAGCATCCTGTTCGTGAACAGGGGACTCAGGGGCCACTGTTAAGGGCTCCTGGGCTCTGCCCCCTGTGCTCCAGCCCCACCTGGACAACACAAACACACTCTGGCATACCACGATTTTTAATTATTTACTCATGAATTATTCATAGTGAGGGTTTTCCAGGCAGATCTGTGTGGCAGGACTACTGATCTGGTATCCAGCAAGTGTCGGGTAGACCAAGCTGCCACCCCTACCAGCTGGTGACAAGTTAAGGACACAGTCTGGGCACCAGGGTTGAGCCTGGGTATCCACTGATTTCCTTCCTATGGCCATCCTTGGGCCTGGACCCAAGGCCATTATGGCTCCCTGGGTCACAGGGAGAATCCTATCCATCAAGGCAGGCCCTGGGACTAGTGATGTGAGGTCCCCTACATCTTGGATGTTTAGCAAGGATGACGTTCCCCCCAACCCCCAATCTGTGTCTCCCAGTGGCCACGAGTGAGACTACCGTACAAGGTCCTCAGCTGTGAGCATTTGCTGACACCTGACCATGCACACAGCTTCATATTTGACAATGTCCTTTGTCCTCATCCCAGAACGCTGCCCTGTTCTAAGGTTCTAGGCAAAGGCAGTGGGAGAAGACTCAGGAAGGAGTTAGAATTCAGGGACTGAGGCTACTTTGTCATCTCAGTTTTGATCCTGGTTGATACCTGACCATCTCCTCCTGGGGAACTGGAAGAGTCCCTGGGGACAGGGTGGCGCCTCCTTCATTCTTGCCTTTCCCAGGTACCCTGGCATCTAGTGACATTTGCCACTTTGAAGATTTGCCCCAACTCTGCCTGCTCTTGATGAATGGGGAATCCAAGAAGAAGTACCTTTGTGGAGGTGCCAGGTCAGAGCCCCTCTAAGGCAGAGGACATCTTGTGGTGAGCCATGACTTGTCAGGGAGCCCACACCTCATCCCTCAGGATCAGGGGAAGCAGCACAGATGAGGGAAGGGAAAGACCTTTCCCACAGGGGACTGGACCACACCCAAATGGTGGCCTCGGCTGCACATCTGAGGATTATGGAATCATTTTCCCTAGAACTGGTCGGAGTGGCAGTGCTACATTTTGGGATGCTGAGGAACTTTGTCCTGAGTTTTGGGGGTGCACCTGTGTGTATCGAAGCACCAGTGTGTGGCTCTGAACTGGGCTGTGTTGCAGCAGGATCAACGACTAATCATTCCGAGAAGCACTTCAGCCTATCAAGAGCATATAGTATCTTGGTGACGTGTTTACCCTGTTCTTCATGTTTGCTCTGATTCTGTGAGGAGTTCCTCCAATTCACTGCTCCCTGGAGGAAGGGAGGTGCATTAAGGAGAAATGATGGCGTCAGAAGGCCAAAGCTGATTTTCTAAGCTGTGTGCAGGGCCCAGGATCTAGCCTCTGTGAATCTGGGTCTGGCACTGAGAAGCAGCAACCTGCATGGTCAGGGAGCATTGGCCTGGTATTGACTGGCAGACTCCATGCAAAGGGAAGACTTTAGGCAAAAGAACACAGTGTCCTGCCCTCCCCTGGGAAGGGTGCAGCCCTCCTTCCCTCCTCTCTGCTAGCCAGGATCCCCGGGACAGTCCAAGGACAATACTTGGGGCAGAGAAACAGCTTTGCTGCACATAGTATCCCAGAGGCCAGAGCCAAGTTTCCCACGTGAAACCCCCATCTTTGGGAGACCTTTCAGATTTCATCCAGGACCTGCACCAAACTCTCTCCACCCTGCACTTGGCATGGGCTCCTCCATCCAGGAATACAAGATTTTCTAAATGCTTGAGGTTTTCCTTCACACTTGTGTGCGTAATTTAAACAGGTGCCTGCAAGGAGCTAACCACACCTAGGTGTAAGTCCTGGTGTCTTGTAATGGCCCCCTCCACACAAAGGGGTAGCTGCAGCTCAGGACTTCCCCCAGCTTGGTGAAGGGCTCTGTGCCAGGCTCTGCCCGTTCATAGGCAGTCTGCCAGGAAAAGAGGCTCACCTTGACAAGAAAGTATTGTGATGTGTTTTGTCTGTAACTGCTTGACCAGTCTCGTCTGAGACACCTTGTCCATTCAGGCCTCCTTCCGCCACAACAAGCACTTCCTGCCCATGGGACCTGGTGACATGCTGGCTCAGTGCCTGGCAGGAAATAAAACTTACGTTGCCACCTCTGGAGCTGGCCCTCTGTCGTCTCACTCAGGGTAAACTGTGCAATGCTGTTCTTTCATTTTGTCTGAAAGGGGAAATTAAATTGAGGCATGATGTCTCACTCAAAGGCCGGCATGCAAATAGTTGACCTTTGTTTTGAATACATGTAATGAGGCTAAAACCATGTTGTGCAGCTCCCGTGCCCGAGTCACTATCTCTTTGTCATTTTAAGGAGATCCAAAGAGGCAGGGTGGTGGGTAGGGGCGAGATGCAGGGTTCTGAGGCCCAGGCTTTGTACCAGAACTGTAAGATGGGGGCATTGTGTGGTCTGACAGGTTGTCCCCAAGGCAGCAAGTGGAGAGGTTTCACTGGGGCAGAGAGAAACCTTTGACCTGATTCCAGGCACATTCTGCCACCTCTAGGCCTATCTCTGGGGTGCAGGGTTGCTGCCCCCTCTCAGTGCCTCTCTTCACATCTACTCTTACCAGTTGGAAGGAGATGGTTTCTTTGACAATATGTGAGATTGTGTTGTTTTGTGAGAATGCAGAGCTGACTTACTGTATAAGTCAGGCCAGGCTAGGCTGTGCTGAGGTAACAAATAGACTGCCAGTCTCAGTGCCTTATCACAACAGATTTATGTCCCAGTCATGCAAAGTCCAATGAGTGAAGGGTAACCCACTTCCACTGGATAGCAGCACCATCTGGAAGATGTGGCCTCCAAGGGTACTATGGCAGATAGAGGGAACAGAAGGGTCACAGAAGATGTTTTTAAAGTGTGAGTCTTGGCCCATCTGGGTGGCTCACACCTGCATTCCCTGTTCTTTGGGAGGCCAAAGTGGGAATATCACTTGAAACTGGGAGTTTGAGACCCTGTCTCTACAAAAAAATAAAAGTAAAAAAATTAATCAGGCATGGTGGTACTTCCAGGTACTCGGGAGGCTGGAGTGGGAGGATCACATGAGCCCCAGAGTTCAAGGATACAGTGAACTATGATGGTGCCCCTGCACTCGATCCTGAGTCACAGAACAACACCTATCTCAAAAAAAAAAAAAGTGGGGGCGGGAGGCCAAGTCTGGAAGCAGTTTCCATCACCTTCTCACCCATTCTTTATATTCTTTCTGCCAGAATCCAGATGCAGGAGCCCAGCCTAATTGCTGTGACGACTGGCGGAGGGTGTGTTCTCTTTCTTGTGCTCAGAAAGAGAACACAGTGTGGTGCATATATCGTGTCGTCTCTGCACATTTAGGATCCAACCCTAGGGCCACAGTGTCCTCTGAAGCAGTGATGATTAGCAAGTGCCCTTCATTGGCAAGTGACGCTTGGGAGACACATCTAAGCTAGTAGGTCTGACTGACTCCACCTTGTAGATCCTCTCCTTTCAGAGCCGAACTTGGAGGCTCAAGGTCTGATTTACTAGGAAGGTGGGACATTGTTTTACTCCAGTGCCTACACGGAATTTGTAGTCAGAAGACTCTCGGTTTCTGTGTCTGAGGTTTGATCTTCACAAAATGTGTTTGTCCTTTTTGAAAATGCTCAGCAATTCAGAAAAAAATTAAGCATGTGTCTATTTAGTCATCCAGCACACGTGTACTGAATACCCTTCTGTGCCAGAGACTGTACTAGGTGCTGGGTTATAAAATAATAAAGTCCCTGTTCACAAGGTAGCAGATCTACGGCAGCCATGACTGGTGGGTATGGGATGCTCAAGGGGCTAGAGGAGGATCTCACACCCAACCCAGATGGGGGCAGGGTTGGTGCAACTTCCTGGAAGAGTTGGTGCCTAGGCTGAGTCATAAGAGATAGGCCTTAGACAGGGTGAGGGTCAGAAGCCATTCCTGGCCCAGAAGCAGTGTAGACTTGGACCTTGAACTGAGAGAGGGCAAGTGACCTTTAGAAACCTTAAGGTGTTTGGAATGACTGGCCATGGCCTCCGGGGTGGGAGGGGGTTGAATGAGAAGGGACAGGGACACTAGAAAAGTGAGTCAGCCCACAGCCTCTGTGTCTTCTGGGCCACCCGGAAGAGTTTGGACTTCATTCTGAAGGATGAGTTTAAAGCAGGGAAGTAAAGTATCGTGATCATATAGGCAGCTGGATAGAGAATGGATGAAAAGGGCAAGATGGGGCAGGCAGACCGGTTGAAATAATCATGTGGGGGACAGTGACTGAAAGTCATGACTACAGATAGTTGGGGGGACCTGGGGAGGGAGCAGATTTGAGAGCATCCAGGACAAAGGAATCTAAGGCCCCGTTGTGAAGGAGGGGCATGGAGTCAGGGATCCAGAGGTAGCTGTCTGTGAGAGAGGGAATTCCTGAAGATGGGTTTGGGCAAAAGAGCAATGAGTTAGTTTAGCAACTTATGGCATTTAGATTCCTATGGAACAGCCAGGTAAAGGTGTGCTACCAGCTGCCCAGTGGTGGGGGTGGTACTTAGGGGAGAGGAGAGCTGGGAGTCATCAGGAAAGAGGGGATCATGGGTGAGATCATCTGGGGAGAGTGTAACCTGAGAGGAGAAGAGGAAGAAATAGGGAACTTCAACTTTGGAGGAGGAGCCTCCAAAGGAGAATGAGAAGGAGTAGTTGAGAGATGGGAGGAAGCTGGGAGAGAACTGGTGTCAAAGAAGCCACAGGGGAGGCTTCCAGAAAGAGAGAGACCAGCCACGTCACATGTGAGGGAAGTCAAGACAACAACACATGTGTTCCATTTGGTTGAACAAATACATCACTCATGACCTTGATGAGATCAGTTCCCTTGGAGCAGCCAGAGCAAAGGCTACCTTGGAGTAGGTTACAGAGGGAATAGGAAGAGGAAACCTAGAGCTAAGTTTAGATAATTCTCCCAAAAGCCTTGGTTGAAAAGGTTTATGAGGGGTGACTAAAGAGGGGGTCTTTTTTTAATTTTTTAACCACGTCATAGTGAATAGATTAAAAAAGAATTGTTGGGATATTGGGTAAGCCAAGAGGCACAATGATGAAATCAACAGAGAAGCCACGTCCAACTAGAAAGGTTATGGTCCACTCTGCTTCAGGTGGGCTTGCAGGCTTCCTTCAGGCTGCAAGTTGGGCTTATGTCTGCCCTGTGAACCTGGCAGAGGAGACAGTGGCCGCCAGGGCATGAGCTAGTCACACAAGTGGAACGGGTAGCAGGCTGCTTGGGTTGGGCACTGCTTTATGGCACTGGAAGTTGGCAACCAGGTCTGGATGCACAAAGGCCAGAGTAGGATCGGACTTTATAGATATTTCAAAAACAAAATGGCCTGTCTGTTCTCTGGTCAGTGATTCCAGAGCCCCTCTGCAGAGCTGAGCTGGACTGGCAGGGTGGGAAATGGAGCTAGGAGCCTGGACCTCCAGGGGTTCTCACTAGAAGCAGTTGGAGGACTAAAGGGGCTAAAGGAAGCCAAGTCGTGCCTGAACTGTGGGTTGATATACAGGGCAACCCCTCACCCTCACCCACCCATGTGTCCTGGCATTGTCGTACCTTCTCCTCTCTGACTCCGCCTCTCCGTGGCCTCTGCGACCAAGACAGCCTCCCCTGCATCTTCAAATCCTTCCTAACTTGACCGAGGGTAACACGGGGCCCGGGCCGGGCAGAGAGCCAGGCAAGTCATGGTAATGCAGAGTGAAATGCAATCTTTGGTGATTCAGAAGCCATTCCAAACATCATGGTGTGTCTAGGTCTCCATGACAACACTGAAGGGCCTTCTGTTCAGAGACTAGGGGAAGCCGCGTGGGAGATGGTCTGGTTCACAGAGACCAGGGTGCACAGGGGGCTCTGGTGCCTGTAGTCAAATCAGAGGGTTACGGTTACGAAGGGGAATTCAACTCTTGGAGGCTAACGCCTTGTCAGACTTGAGTTCTGCATTTAGTGATGGTCTGAAGGCCAGAAGACCTGGACTTGTTATCACTCTCTAGTTCTCTGATCCCAAGGGATGACATACTCAGTGAGTTTGCTGGTCCATAAATTGGGGACAGTCTATGCCCCGCCACCTCACCGGCTACTGGAAGGAGGAAATGAGATTTATGTAAAGAGCTTTGTCCACTGAGAAGGGAGTCTACAGATGTGGGTGCTATTATGTGATCACATGATTGAGGAAAAACGTGACTGAAGCAGTCCATGGGTCTTTCTTCATGGTGGGTGGGGGAGGGCATAAGACCCTAACCACAATTAAAATGTGCACATTC
>NW_007252331.1:1591122-1639240 GCF_000164805.1 Carlito syrichta
CAGGTCGAGGCTACGGTGGCCGGGAGCGGTCACTGCACTCCAGTCTGGGCGACAGAGTGAGACTACAACTCAAAAAAAAAAAAAATGTACACATTCGTGTCATTCAGGGCAGCATGAACAGACAGCATCACTTTAAACTGTGATTGTGTTCAAATCCTGCCTACTCCACTTTTGCCACCTGATGCCTGGACACATCATTTATTCCTTGTCTGTGAAGTGGGGCTAATTAATGATCCATGCTTTGTGGGCTTGCTGTGACTCTGAAATGAGCTAACATTTGAAAGCTGGTTATTGAACCCAGAGAAGGGGCTTAATAGACACTGCTGGTTGTCGCTGCCTCCTCGCGTCCTAAATCACCTCCTCTTCGCTCTGTGCCCACAGGTCCGGGCTCTGTTTCCCTGTGAGAAGCCGCCTCGGCCCACCGAGATGTCCCGGCACCACAGCCGCTTTGAAAGAGATTACCGGGTGGGCTGGGACCGCCGCGACTGGAGCGTCAATGGGACGCATGGGACCACCAGCATCTGCAGCGTCACTTCGGGGGCTGGAGGAGGCACAGCCAGCAGCCTCAGTGCCCGACCTGGCCTCCTGCCGCTGCCCGTGGTACCCTCCCGGCTGCCCACACCTGCCACGGCCCCGGCCCCGGCCCCCTGCACCACTGGCAGCAGTGAGGCCATCACCAGCCTTGTGGTCAGCTCTGCTTCTGCGGTCACCACCAAGGTAAGACCCGGTGTCCTCTCTGAGCAGGGGCCAGGCAGGGGCCCCCTGCCCCCCGACAGGCCCAGGCCAGTGCCTTGGGCTCCATGGGGGCAGCTTGTCCTCCAGAGTCTTGGCTTCCCTGGAGCTGGCCCGGCCACCATTTCTGAGTGTTGACATGGGCTTTATTTCCCGTAAAATCTCTCTGTGTGACTAACTTGTAGAAAAACAAGCAGGTGCTGGGCTATTCATTGTCCTATGCCATGTTGATTAACTGCTATTTAATGAGGGAAATGACAGCAGAACTGTAAGATGGCAATACTGGTTTCCTAAATAGATAGACTGAGACCGTGCGGATACCCCTAGGGACACCAGTGACTTGGGTTTGCAAGAAGGTACTGGCAAGCAGTAATTGTCATAAGGGTCATAAACCCACTGTTTAGTAACCACTGTGCCAAGGGTTCTCATATCTCCCGTCTCTTCTGAGCCTCACAACAGCAAGATGAGGTCAGTACTTTTATCACCCCCACCTCACAGTGGCGGATTTGAGCACCCCAAGACGACGAGAGTTGTTCCCAGGCTGTGGGGGCCTTCTGCGGAGGCTCCATGGCTTCCCATCCCCACCCTTCCCCTGTAGCCAGCCTCGGGTGTCAGCTCCTGGTCATCCCATCTCTGCTAAAAGAGGCGGCTCCAGCCTCGGGAATGGCAGAAGCCAATCTGCATTGCCGAACGGAAAGTGGAAATGAAGGTTGCCCGGCTCTTGCCTGGCCTCAGGCTGAGCTGGTCCCCGCTGGTACCTGCTGCTCAGAGCCCCTCAGGCAGCCCGAGCCCTGGAGGGACAGGCCCTTGGCCATGGCAGGAAGCCCATTCACCCTCATCCTGCCTGCGCACCCCTCCCCACCAGCAGGGCTCCACAGGCTGCCTGTGCCTTGGCCTGCCATTCAAAGCCACCTCCCAGGAGCCCCCTCAGGGCCAGCATCGTGTGGTTGTGTGTGTGTGTGTGTGTGTGTGTGTGTGTGTGTGTGTGTGTTTTTCTTTTCCTGCTTTCATAAAAGTTGCGGGAGAAGTTAAAGGCAGGGAGCCCCGGCCCGGCCATTGTGAAGAGGCTGTGGTGTTGGAAAGACGCGCTCCAGGTGTGCCGCGCCTTTGTCTCTGTGATTTTCAAAACTCCCTTTCAGCCCTGCTTCCCATTAATAACTGTGAGTGCTGCCGGCCGCAGAGCCCGGCGGAGGCCGAGACAATGGAGCCATTGGAGGCTGGCTCAGAGCGCACTGACATCTTGCTGCAGTGCCTTATTGATTTTATTTTCCTGTTATGAAAACACCATCCCACTGAGGAGGAAAGGGAAGGAATGTTGGATAGGGGAGAGGAGATGGAGAATGATTTAAGCATGCTGCCCCAGACCAGCCAAACACATTCCTCCCCCTGGGCGCCAGCCCCGATCACCGCTCCCATCTCAGTGACCTCTGCCCAGGAGCCAGCTGCTGGCCCTGCCAGCCACATCTGGCAGGCTCTCTGCGAGGCCAGCTGTTGGCCAGATGGAGAATGGCAGCCACTGGAGCTGACTTCCGGGGCTCCAGGTGAGAGAGAGCAAATGGGTCTGGGAGGCCTACTGGAAGGTGTCTGTCCTTTCAAAGATGGATACCTTTTCAGGGATGGCATTGGACTGCTGGGTGGGGCGGGGGGTTCAGGCCCTGCAAGCGAGGGAAGTGAAGGGGCTCAGTGGTATAGAACTCCGGCCTTGCTCCAAAGCAGCTCAATATTCACCATCCCTGACTGGCCGAGTCCCAAACCATAGCCACATGGAGGAAAGGAACCCAGGCTCAGATAGAAAACAAGAACTGGGCTGAGTGGCCAGGATGATGAAAGGGGGCAAAAGTTCATGCTTGTGAGGACAGCCAGCTCCTTGGCATGTGATAACAGAGGAACTGAATTCCGTTTCCGGCCCAGTCTCTTACCTGCAGGGACTTGTTTGAGCACCCTGAGGATGCCCTGGCTGCTCTAGTGCTCGGGAGCATTGAGGGTGCAAGAGAAGGGAGGACAGCAGCAGTTTCTGTCCAGGGCTCCCCTGTCAGATTTGGGCTGTGCTGCCTTCCTGCCTTCTGATCTGGCTCCTGCTCACCCAGAGGCCTGTCTCCTCGCCTGTGTGTCCGACCCCATGCCAAGCCCACATCAATCGACAGGCAGGCCTAGGTCCAGGAATCTGTGGTTTCTCTGGTCAACAATCTGGAACTTTACTGAGCAGCCAAGGGCTGGTTCTTGCCCTCAGGGAGCTCATGGGCCAGTGGATAACAAATCTGTGGCCTGGCCAGTGTGACCAGATGACCAAAGAATATCTCTCCTGCTGAAGTGATTGGCAAAGGAGACTTAGTAGCATGGATAGAGCCAGACTTTGGAGACAGACTGCCTGGATTTTAATTCCACTCTACCGCTTGCTAGCTAAGTGACCCTGGACAGGTTACCTAACTCCTCCAGGCCTCACTTCTGTAAATGGAAACAGGTAGTTGTAGTTGCCCTCCAGAGTTGTTGTGAGGACTGTGAGTTAAGACCTGTGTCAGGTGCTCAGAACAGAACAGAACCTGGCATGTGGTAAGTCCTAGATAGGTGCTGTCATCACACCTTCATCGTTGTCACCGTCATCCAGGTGAGACCTATGGTGCTATCCCCCTATAAGGAAAGGTGTTCATTTCTAATGTCACCAAGAGGAAAAGGAAAAGCTGCAGATGAGAAATAAAAGATAGGCCCCATGCAGGTAAGAAAAGGAAATTGTGTGTCAAGTCCACCCCTTGACTGGGGTTCTTGATGATCCTAGGCCGGAGGGAACTGAGGAAGGGGACATTGAGTGGGCCCCAAACTGAAATGGACAAGCCAGATGATCAAGGGAAGGGATTTGACAGATTTTTTCAGCCATGAGACCCTTTTCTCAAAGGAAAGCCTAGTATCTAAACGGAGCTGAGACTGCATTCTGGCGGAAGGTGGGTAGGTGACAGAGCATGGAGGAACCCAGGGCAGAGCTATATCCCTGCTTGCAGAAGCTTGGTTAAGGGTGCTTGGATGCATGGGCTTTCTTTTTTTTGAGTTGGAGTCTCACTGTGTCACCCAGACTGGAGTGCAATGGCACACTCATGGCCACCCCAGCATTGAACTTCTGGGCTCCAGCAATCCTTCTTCCCTAGCCTTCAAGTAGCCAGAACTACAGGTGCACACTACCACAACAGGCTAATTTTTATTTAATGTAGAGATGAGATCTTGCCAAGTTGCCCGGGCTGGTCTTGAACCCGTGGGCTCAGGCAGTCCACTTGCCTCGGCCTCCCAAAGTGCTGAGATTACAGGCTGAGCCACTGTGTCCAGTCTACATGGGCTTTCTTGGTGAAGGGTCTAGCACCCACACGGGGGCCTGAGTCACCCCTGGAAATTCAGGGAAAGATCCCTAAAGAAGATGACTCAGGAACATGTGTCAGCGCTGTCAGGCCTCAGCGCCCGCCCCCCACCTTGGCTGGACAAGGAACAGGGTGAACATCACATGCTCTGGGGGCTGGGGGCATCCCATGTCATCACCCTCCTGTGGGCCTGGTCACCAGCTCCCCTCTTCCCCCCCAGTGCTGGGGCCTGCTTCTGCCAAGCTCTCCGGGGCGGGAAGGCTGGCTGTGCTCCCAGTGGCTGGCCAGTGAGGTGATGACAATTCTTTCTGTCACGGCTGCCTTCAGGCCTGTGCTGGTTTTTCTGTTTCTTTATTTGTCTGAGGCCTAAAGATTCCTTGCGTGTTTTGATGAAAGGCCAGCTGGACAAGCAAACTCTTGAGCTGCTGAAGCACAAGAAGGTTCTAGTGAGCTATCCCACCCAAAACATGCACACATTGCTCAGACCAATAAACTGCTTCCCCGGGGCCCAGATCAGCTCGTGAACCTCTGGGACACGAGTTCCCGGAGCCCATGAGGAGCAGAGCAACCACATTGTCCTTCCCTCTCATTTGACAGGCCAGAATAGTGAGACCCAAAAAATGTGACTTGCCAGGTCAGCCAGTGAGTTAGAATCAGAACCAGCCCAGGCCAGCACCTCTCCCTACCCCAGGCTGCCTGGCAGCATGCATTCACCATGGTAACCATGATTGCAGCATTGTTATGGTAACTTTTCCATCCTCTCATTTACCTAGCTGATAGCAAAGGAGGGATTTCAGGCCAGAAAATGGGCAATTTTCCTCTTGTGGCATCAGTGGGGAAATTTAAGCCCAAGATTATGTCAACTCAACCATTCAAAGCTGGTGAGAGCTTCAAGCTCTTGTGTCATACAGAACTGACGTTGAATCCTAATTCCACCACTTATGAGCTGAATGTGTCTTGGAGCCTCAGTTTCTTTGTCTGTAAATTGGGAATAACAACAGTATCTTCTGCATGAGGACATCAGACTAGTTAAATTAATATGTATAGAAATGGCAGGAGAACATCACCTGCCATTTGGTAAGCACTTAATAAAAGTTAATTTTAAGCCGGGCTTGATGTCTTAGCCTGTAATCCCACGCCTTTGGGAGGCTGAGGTGAGTGGATTGCCTGAGTCCACGGGTTCGAGACCCGCCTGGGCAACTTGGCAAGACCTCATCTCTACAATAAATCAAAAATTAGCCAGGCATGGTAGCGCACACCTGTAGTTCCAGCTACTTGGAAGGTTGAGGCAGAAGGATCGCCAGAGCCCAGCAGGTCGAGGCTGCAGTGGCCGGGTGCAGCCACTGCACTCCAGTCTGGGTGACAGAGTGAGACTCCAACTCCAAAAAAAAAAAAAAAAAAGAAGTTAATTTTAGAAAGTTAAACTGGAGATTGGGTCTACCCAAGTATCCATACATCTGGGGGGAATCCATTCCCCCCCGGTGGTTGGTAATGGTAAGCTGAAGAAAGGCTCTGTCCCTGTCCCCAGCCTGAGGTCAAATAAATGACCTGGAGACAATGTATGAGACATGGACTTTATTCAGGAACTTATAAGGAAGATGGACCAGGAGTGGCTGACTGGACAGGAAGAAACCACTTCTGATTGTAAAAGGCACGCAGGTTATATAACATTTTCCATAGGGCGGAGCGCAGGTTTAAACGTGAACAGGGTATGATTTCTAGTGCACAGGCGCCATGTGAGAAGGCGCTTATACATGCATCTCATGTACATGAAAGGGTTGTGAAATTCTCTCTAGGGGTGGGATTTTTAATATTATAATGATCTAAAAGTGAACTAAAGATAACCAAAAGTTATGGGCATTGATTCAGGCGTGGTCTGATCGGGTCTGAACCAACCCCGGGGAGGTAGGCAGCTGTCTCAAGGAAGGGTGCATGAGAACATTCACCAGCATGACTGCAAGATGTGATCAGCGGCAGCAGAGAACACTTCACCCGTGGCCTCAGCATGGCCTGCATGCCCAGGCTGGAGCTAGAGGGGAAGGGAGCCTCCTGGTTGGCCACTCCCAGAACCCCTCCCCAGATCCAGTCCCCTGCTTGGGGCCATATCCAGAGTGTACTCATGTCATCATTGAGTGATTGTCACCCTACACCCACCACTGGCTGCCTGGGCTGCAGATGTCCAAGACCCCAGGCGGAGGGCACTACTGAGAAGCAGAACCATGACTCCGCAGCCAGGTCCATTTGTGGGTCTGCAGGGAAGCCCCAGTGCCCCGCAGTGGCTGCTGCATGAAATTTAAATTATTCTCAGCAAACCTGCTTGACAGATGAAACAGAAAAGGGACGGCTTCATAAAATGCAATTTTGTTCCTGAAAGAATGGACTCTGCAGAATCCTCGCTGATGCCTCTGAAATGTATTGGGGGCTTTTTTCCTTGTGGTCAGGAGCACTCATGCTGAAACATTCCCATCGTCCCTCAGAGCTAAGCCCTTGAAAATAAACCTGGTTGGGAAACAGAGTGACTTCGCCTGGATTGGAGGCCCTAGGAGAACCGACAGGGCTTGTAAAATGCGTGGGCTTCATTCTCACAGCAACAAACACCCGCGGTTTTGACATTTATGAGCATTTGGGGCTGTCGGGGTGGATATGTGGCATAGTACAGATGACCCCAGAGATGATGTCTTCCCTGTGCACCCCAGCTTTTCTGGAGTAATACTTCTCTTGGGGGACATGACCTGGCTTTTCCATGGGGATCATGTGAATGACTGCAAGGCCTCATGTGCTCTGGGGTCTGTGAGGGCAAGAATGCTTTTGCACAGAACTCCAGTTCCTCTTGTGTTCACGTGGAAAATCAAAGGCTGCCAAGTGGGCTCAGTGGGGAGAATCATTTATGCCCCTTCTGTAGTGAGTTTCCAGACTACAAGGGATTTCATCCAGTAGACTGTGACCTGCTCCGTGAACAAGAACTTATGATTTCCCTTGTGAAAAATTATTAGGGACGAATAATGCACTGTGATCAACCTGTGCATGTTAGTACTGAGCTAATGGGTTTTGCCTGCACTTTAAGTTGCAGCTACAGTTTAGATTGTATATTCATTGACTTAAAACCTACCTGCCAGTCACAAAGTGTGTACAAAATTGAAAGTGTCGTGATTTCCAGAGCACCCATTTCAAAGTTTCCAGTTTGGGGAGGGTAGACCTGAGTGGCCCGAACTTAAATTTCATGAAGGTGAGCAAAAACAGGGGAGAAGAATATATATTTTGTCCACATTTTTAAGACATGAGCCATAGTCTGAGCAAAAAAAATCTGTTCATGCATTTCAAAGTAAAGATACCAGAAGATGTTGTTAACTGGAGCTGGTTGCATATACAAGCTAGCTTTTGCTGGTTGACGGTCACCCCAAAACCTAGTGGCTTAAAGCCATAACAGTTCTGTGGGTTGGCTGGTCAGTGCTGGTCTGGGCTGACTTAGCTGATCTCTGCCAGGCTGTCCTATGTGTCTGTAGTCAGCTGTAGGTTGGCTAGTGATTGGATGATCAGAGATGGTCTCCCACATCTGTCGGCCAGGGGGCCTCAGCCCTCTGTGTGGCCAGTTGTCCTCCATCCTGCCAACTCAGGCTCGTTTACTTGCTGGTCTCAGGGCACCAAGGCGGCAGAAGTGCAAGGTCAATGCACAAGTGCTTTTTAACCTCTACCTGAGGCATGTTTGCTAGAATCCTGTCAGCCAAAGCAAGAGGCATGGCCAAGCCAGATTCAAAGAGTGGGCAAAAGGACCCCACCTCTTGATAGGAAACAGTGTAACACCATATTGCAAAAGGGCAGACGTCTAAGGATGGGAAGAATTATGGCCGTTTTTGCGATATGCTCCTCAGTGTCTCCAGCATGTTTGTTTAGATACAGCATTCACCCTCCAGCTGTGGCCAAGGCTTTGCATGCCGCAGGCAGAAGGGATAGAATGAGCCTGTTACTCTCTTCCACAGCTTAGGGTAGTGAATCAGCGTGGAGCACTCAGGACCACAGGCACCTGTGCTACACATATCTCATCTACGCAGAGAGCTGGCTAGTGAGATTTAAAGAAGACACCCAGCAAGGTTCGTGTTGCTAGGGAGCAGGCTGTCCAGCTGGCATCCAGGGAAACTTACAAGTGCATTATTGACCATGGCCTCAGTCCTGAAGCACCAGCACTTGGTCCTATCATTGCCCTGGGGTTGGTGGGACTGGGACACTGCTGTCCTCAGAACATGCACAGGGACAGATGCTAACCTACTAATGTGGAATGTGACCACCTTCATGGACTTTGACCAGTGAATCCCTCCCTGTGAGCATCCACATGGAAAAACAAATTCTGATGGGAAGACTATGATGAATCTGAAATCAGGAAAGGGAATCGGTTACATGATGCAGATGTTCAGTAGCCACAGATTCGGACAGCCTGATGCCTCTTTTCTCTCTAGTAGGATAAATCCTGCACCATTCCCAAAAAGCCCTTAGAAGGGCCTCTTCTTAAATTAAATTAGGTTTCCTGCAAACAGCATCATTCAAGATGAACATCAGTCTACTTCTTATTCAGTTTTAATGGTTTTCTCTGTTTCATTTAATTACTTATGTTGCAATTAAACAGTTTTTTTCCCTTGCAGAAGGACAGTGTTCCCGCTACATTATGGGTTAAACAGGCTTTGGAGAACCAGCCTAGGTGTCTCATCACCATTTATAACATTATTTTTTCTAAGGAAAGTATGTTCCAAAATCCAAACTGCCAAATTACAAATGAACTTTCAGAACCCAACCCATTTGTTAACCGGGAACTGTCTGCAATGCTAAAAATAACTTGGGGAAATAAACACGAAGAGGAGAGCTGAATGTGTCTCAGTATCATTTGTCTGCCATGAGCCCTCCAGAGGTAGTTTCATTTCATTGAGGGAGTGTCCTCCAGACCCAGACTGAC
This sequence comes from Carlito syrichta, assembly GCF_000164805.1. NCBI lineage: Eukaryota > Metazoa > Chordata > Mammalia > Primates > Tarsiidae > Carlito > Carlito syrichta. Next base: position 1,600,138 of record NW_007252331.1, read on the forward strand.
CCAAGCCCTGTTCTACTCACTTTCATCACAGGGCCATCCAAAGTGGCCCAGGCCCTCCAGAAGCACAGTGTCGCTGAGAAAATGTGTTGTGCAAGTCCCCCTCAGAGAGGCGCTGATGCCACTTAGCAGATTACCAATCAGTTTCAGCACTCCCTTTGCTGCCCTAAAAGGAAGGTTTAGAAGGATTCCATGTGCTGCTCCGGCTGCAGTCTCAACTAATCGTGGCGTATTAATTTGCATTGTGAATCTGCCTCTCTAGCACCTGTAGGCAAGAAGCCTCACTTTCCTCTGGTAAATAAAGAGCCCTGAGAACTCTGCAGAGCGCATGGGCAGGGCCTCCGTAAGCACTCGAAGACTGATGCACTCAGAGATGCTGCCGCCCGCCCGTCTTATTGATGGGAGCAAAATCCTGCTCGCCCTGCATCCCCTCCTCTGTTTCCTGGAGAAGGCGGGTGAAGACTGTACTCGTCTGGCACGATGAAAAGGAGTCCCAGGAGCTGGGAATGGAGCGAGGTGTGTGTCTTCGTAGTAGGTCGTCTGCACCTCTTACCCTTCAGTTTAACTGTGGTCTGCTGTATGCCACAGTCTCTTAGGAAAAACACTCTTCTGTTGGCCACAGGAGGTGCATCCTTGCTAGACCTCCTTTCTAGGCCCAGGTGTCTCAGGCTAAGTTTGCTGTCCCCCATCCCCTACTCCTGCCCTCTTTTGTCTTCGGCCCCTGCCTGGGCCGCCAGCAAGTAGGACTCCTTGCCCTGCCCAGCTGGAGCTGCAGATGGATGAAGTCACTCACATTCCACATCTGCCCATTTTCTGCACACCTGGAGGGTGGCGACTCAAAACCCATGCAGGCTCTTCTTGTCTAGGAAGCTCTGCTGGGTAGAGGATTTTCTGTCCTTTCAATAAATCCTGCTTTCTCAACAACAACAAAAATAAAGCAATCCAATCTGAAAGGATGAGACACTGGGATTCTCCCAACAGGATACCCCAACTCCTTGCAGGATGGGTGGGGGGGACTCTGAGCATAGGATAGTCTTTTTACAGGTTAAAAACAAACCCAGCCGAGGGCCACACTGGCACTGAACATGATCCCAATTCTTGACCTATTTACTTATTTATTTTTTTGAATCAGAATCTCACTCTGTCACCCAGGCTGGAATGCAGTGACTCAATCATGGCTACTGCAACCTCGACCTCCTGGGTTCAGGTAATCCTTCCACCTCAGCCTCCAGAGTATCTGGCACAACAGGTGGAGACCACCACACCCAGCTAATTTTTTTATTTTTTATAGAGTCAAGGTTTCACTATGTTGCCCAGGCTGGTCTCGAACTCCTGGGCTCAGGCAGTCCTTCCACTTCAGCTTCCCAAAGTACTGGGATTATAGGCTTGAGCCATCATTCCCTACTTGACCTACTATTTAAAGAATCCCTGCTTCAGGTTAGAAGTGGCCCACAGACTGGCAGGAGGGAGTAGAAAGGTTAGGGGTAGGAAGGTGGGCTAAGCTTTCACTGCAGAAAGAACTGGATAAAGTGTCAGGCCTGACAGCGTGACCTGGTGGTCTTTTAGTAAGTGCTGCTGCCTCTCTACCCAGCATTTATTTCCTCTCCCTCTTCTTCCCATCAGAACCCCCATCCTGTTCTCGTATCCACCACCTGACATGCCTTGAGCAAAGCAACCCCAGCCCCACCTGGGAGTATAATGATTCTAAGCCAGGTGTGGGGATCCCATTCCCCTGCTCCATCCTTGGTTTAGGGAAGGATCGTGTGACCCAATTCTGGCAGGTGAAATATGAGAGCAATCCTGCCTAGAGCTTCTGGAAAAGGCTTCTTTGCTTCTGAGGAAGAGTCATGGGAAGAAAGTCACCCTTCTTCCTCTAGACATTGTTATGTCTAGATATGACACCCTGAATTTCTGAGGATGAAGTTAACACACAAGGAATGGAAAAACAAAAGGCTTCCAGATATGAAGGACCAGAGCCCTCATGCTGCATCCCTCTGGCTTCTTGTGTGAGTGAATACATTTTCTGATTGGACAAAAAATAAATTTTAAAAACCGCTGCCTCCATGGCACAAACAGCTCCTAAGTGACAACTGTGGATGTCTTCTCCTATCTCCCAGACCTGGCCTGGCCCATTGGTTTGCTAAAACAGTCACAGTGACCTTTGTGAGTACCCTCTTTCTGTTATTCATTTATCCCAGCACCCACTGCTGCACACAGGGATTCTGCTACCTGCTGCATCCCTGAATGTCAGCATCAGGACATATCTTACTACTGCCACACTCGTGCATCTGTGGGTCTGTGTTTCTGTCTGAGGGAAATTCCCCAACCCCCGGGTACCTGAGCCATGAGGTCACTGGGGCTCTTCATCCCCACCACCTGCTTTAGCCAAACCCAAATCCCCCAAACATATGTCAATCTTGCATGCCCCAGGGCCCTTGCACTTGCGGCTCCCTCTTCCTAGGACTTCCATTCCCTCTCTTGTCTGCCCAGAAAACCTCCTAGTTCCATCCTGCAACTGACAGCCTAAATGTTACCACTTCTGTGATGGGAAAACAATTTTTGGCTGTTATTTCTCTTGCTCCCATAACTCTTTTGTTTTTGCCCCTATTATAATACCTACAATATTCATATATGGTACTTGCCCATGTATTCATTTGTCTCCTTATTAGGTGTGATAAGGATAAGTTCCACATGACACCCAGCATATAGAGGTTCTCAATATGTGTTTGAGGACAGAATGAATGAATTTATGCATATGATTATGTATTCAGCCCCTATTGCTGAGTTAGGGAAGATGAAGCTTTTGCCGTCATCTCTATTTACCGGTTAGCTGAGAGAACATGGTGGAGCAGCCTTTAAAAACTGAGTAATACCTGTGGGGACAGTGAAGACAGGACCCAGGCAGTGAGCCAGAGTGACACCCTTACGGGCTCGCCGTTGGGCCCGTGCCCAGAGGATGATGCTATCTTGGCAGTATAGATTTTACATCATCCAGGCCTTTGCTATAGGCCCCGTGCCCCTTCCCGTCTCTCCCAAAGCACTTGGAATCACTGTATCACAACATTTTCCTTCAAATATTCATGTTTTCTCAGAATTTTTCTCCTCCTTGCCTGCAGTCCTCTGTTGCTTCTTGCCTTTGTCAATTTTACGTAAGGTACTCATGTAGTAATTACTTTGTTGCGGGCACTGTTCTAAGTACTTTACCAGCACTCACTTCTTTAATCCTCTTTATAACTCTCAGAGGTAATTATTACCACCACTTCGGAGATGAGAAGGACTAAGTCAGTGGCCCAGTTCACTCAGCAGGGTGGGACTCATCCCTGGCCATCCTGCTCCAGAGTCCAGGTGAAGAGAGCTCCAGAGAGGCCCAGCCCAGGACAGCCCTCAGTGACCTTGGTTGAATGCAGACGTGTTCAAGGAACACCAGCTACAGGCTCCCCACAGAAGCAGTTTTGCTCATCAGCGGCCTGAAACAACCAACAAATGTCAGGACCAACAGCATGTGGGATCACGTGATCCAGCCCCACACTGCAGACACCCGCCGGCAATCCTTTTCGTTTTCTGTCTGATCAGATGACCTTTTTTCCTTAACAGCCAAGCCAGCTGTGGTGGTATAGACGCTGCTCTGGTGCTGGATGCTCGGGGAACGTTGAGCCTTGCAGCCACAGCCTCTCTCTTTCTGAGGGTTTCTTGTTTTTGCTCCAAGACACAGGGCATGGCTGGTGTTTCCTTCGTAGCGATTGCTTTGGCCTAGCTTCCTCCAGGAAGGGCAGTCTGAGTCATTGAAACTGCCCACAGGTGTTGCCAGGGTGGGACTGAGCCTCCAGCTCAATGGGGTAGCTCCCTCTACTTGTCCCCCGGTAATTCTCAGTGGATTTAACTGTGGGCTAGGAAGGTTTAATGATTCCAGAAGCAGAATCACAGCAGGCCATTTATGTATGTCATGGACACAGCAGCCATGATCTGCTGCCGTCGCTCCTGTGAGCTCAGCAGTGCTTTGGAGGAGCAGAGAAAAAGAAGGAAAAGTCTCCATGGTTATGGTTTTTGTTTCCAGCCCCCTCCCTACTAGGTCTTCCTTGGGAAGGAGAGGCCCTATTTGAGGAGGCTGCTTGGGTGATGATAAACACCCTAGGCTGGAATCAGGAGATGGCATTCAAGGCCCATCTCCACACTTGACTGACAGAGTGACTTTAAGGCAAAACACTGGGGTTCCCTGAGACTCAGTTTCCTTACCTATAAGCTGGATAGAAGAATGCCCACTTCACTGGGCTGTTGTGAGGCCAGAGGAAATAGCCAGACAAAAGCACTTTGTAAAAATAAACACCATAATTCATAGGGTCGGAGTATAGATTAGAGGTTCTAGGGGCTGGAGTGGGGGTGAAGAGTTCCAGCTTACTGGTAGGGTTTCTGTTTAGGATGATGCAGAAGTTTTGGAAATAGGTCATTGTGACTGTAGTGAATGCCACTGAACTGCATGCTTGGAATGGTGACAATGGCAACTTTTATGTTGTATGTATTTTACCACCGTGAAAAAATTAAAACTCAAAAATAAGTAAGTGCCCGCCATGGAAAGAGAGAGATGTCATTTCTGTGCATGAATTCAGGGAGAGTTGACACTCTTCCATAAAGCTCCTTTGAGAGAAATGGAAGAGTCCATCACAGTGAGGAGAGTCAGTGCCTGTCAGGTGGTGGCACTGCACAAGACCATCCCTCAGGCCCTGGGCTGCCCACCAGAAGGTTACTGCCACACACATGGGAAGGCCAGGCCCTTGAGAAGGAGGATTCTGGTAGATGCCAGAACCACAGAGGGCATGTGTGTGGTCAGTGTCTGTAGCCCCTCCCCCCAAGGGGAAGCCTCAGCTGTGCTGCGTTCAGAGGCAGGTTGTAAATCTCACCAGCGTCCAGGCTGCCACTCTCCCACTCTCCCAGCCACCCATGTGGACCTCCCTGGCACAAGTGTGCATTTTAACCTCGCGTACTCAGCTACCATCCTGAGAAACAAGTCATGACTGCCAGCCGGCCAGGACCCGGGATGTATCCTTGGGGTGGCTGCCACCGTCATCACTGTCACTGTCACTGTACCAAATATTTAAGTGCTCGTGATGAACCAGCCACGGCTCTACGTGGTTTTGCCTGTGTTAATGTACTCTGCCCTCACAATTGCATGAGGTTGGAGCCATGGCTGTCCTGAGTGTATAACCTCCAGAGGTGGTATTGTGCCTAGGGTCACACAGCTCTGGGACTGGGTTCGTGGCCTCTTCGTGATGCTGCTCAGAATGTGGGAACAGCCCCTGCTTTGAAGGTGAGTCTGATTCTGGGAAGAAAGTAATGGAGGAAGACTCAGGCAGGCCCACTGCCGCCGCACAGAGCCCCCAAGCCTGGTGGACACACTCCCTGTGCCACCATCGCCTCTTCCATCAGAAATATGCTGAGGGCATGAGTTTTATTCCCTCACAATGTTAGGCTGAGGAGATGATATTGGGCAAAATATATTGTACCCATAATTCATGTTAATGGGAATTCAATAGTGGCAACTTGTCATCTGCTGAGATTAGAAGGGAATATTGTGAATATTGTGTAATAAAGGCATTAAAAAGGCGTTATGAATTAGATTCCATTGCACCACATCGTGTTCCTTGTAAATAATTGAGGAAGAAACTGTTGCTCGGAATCTGGGATTATCCATTTGGAGATCCCAGCAGTTCCCTCACCAGGCTGATGGGGCCCCATTGATCTGACAGCTCACATGGCCACAGGGAAAGCCTGCACCTGGCACGTCCGACAGCTCCGTGAAATGATCATTATATACCTCCCAGCAGAAATTAGTAACTGCCACATCCAACAATAGATTCTGCATTTTTCCCGCATTACCTTCCTGAGTCCAGATACTCTTATGTTCCTCCGCTCCAGGCCTTGCAGTTCTGGCTTCACAGTTCAGGTAGGTGCTGGTGGCATCTGAGCCACTCACACCTGCCTCTGGTCCCTTAATGGCAAAGACTTGAGCACCCACGTACCCACGGTCCGATAGTCAGTCAAGCACTGGCAGCTTCACCCCCAGTGGAAGAGCCCTGGCCGGCTGACACCCATCTTCAGGTGGGTTTGTCAGTCCTGCTCTCCAATCCTTGAGGATTTCATCACCTGTATCAAGATCCTCACGGCTCCAGGCTGGAAAGCAGCTGAGAGCTTCACAGGAGGCCCTGCTGTGCTCAGACCCCCATGTCTCCAAGTGGCTCCATGTGGCTCCATGAAAGATAAGTGGGCCTTCCTGGCTGCCCCAAGGAAAATTTGAAAGGAGAATAGGGAGGAAACACTGAGTCTCTGCTCATCCTGCAGATCTGGGTGGAGCAGGCGAATGCTCGTCCCATCCCTAGCAGCTTTCACTGTTCAGGATGCCCTCAACACCTGCCCTGCCCCATCTAGGGATCCAGGAGCCAAAGAAAATATTCCGTGACCATTGCCAACTTCACGGGCCGGTCTGAAGCAGCTGGTCATTGGTAAATGATGTGATTCTCCCTTGTCATTAGGGATGTTGTTTGTTCCAGGATTTCTAGTTTGACTTCTGTCCGATGGCATGCCGGAGGGCGACAAAAGACAGGAGGAGGCAGCTGTGGTCTGCGAGGCAGTCAAGGCCAAGAGGTTTCTTTACATGCAGGTGAAACAGTCGGTTGGTTAGCTGACCACATTAATCAGTCCTAATTGGGATACTAATTGCTATGGAACTACTTAACCACCTCTTGACCTGCACAGTGATGGGGTTAGAAGCCCAGACTCCAGATTCAAACTGCCTACTCTTCCACTTTCTGACTGTGTAAAGTTGCTTACCCGCTCTGAGCCTTGGTTTGCTCTTCTATAAAATGAGATAATACCATCTATTTCATTAGGTTGTGGAAAAAAATTCAATGAATCAGTAATGCAAGGCACTTATAGCCATGTCTGGTGTCTAGGACAGGCTCTATGCGTATGATCTGTTATTATTACCACAGCCTTCGACACGTGGCCTTCTCTCTGCTTGCCCCTCTCCCACTAGAATGTGGATCCTTGAGACAAAAGACCTTGTCTTCTTAGGTTTTGCATTGCTGGCATCTCACACTAGCCTGTTATGTGCTCAGTAAATAAGTGTTGAATTATCAAATTGAATTATGGGTAGAAAGTGTAGTCATGGAAATCCACTCGCTTTACTAAAAAATAGCTGTGCACTTTTGAGAATCACACTTCACTTTTCCATGGTTGTATATTCTCATTTCAATGAAACTCTGTGGCTGTGTCTTGTTCTTCATGTGACATCTCGGTGAGAGTAGACACTAGTCTGCAGTCAAAGTAAATACGTGTTGAAATGCACGTAGCACCTCACTAATTACAGGAATCCCAGAGTCAGGCATTTTGCAAAGCATTTGCTGTGCTTCCGTGAAATGAGAAATCATCTATCCTGATTATCTCAAATCCAGAACCCATGCCCCGAATAGTCCCGGGCTCTGACCCACATTCTGTGTGTTGGTGGTTGTAGTTATGGTGGTTTCTGTTGTTCTTTTCTCTGTTTTTTTTTAAATCATTATAGAGGGCCAGGCCCTGTGCCAACAGCCTTTTGTGCTTCATCTCAGTGCCCCCGGCATGGGGTTAGAAACCCAGACTCCAGATTCAAACTGCCCACTTTCTGGCTGTGTGACCTTTAGCCAGTTGTTGACCCTCTCCGAGCCTTGGTTTTCTCTTCTATAAAATGAGATAATACCATCTACTTCATTAGGTTGTGAAAAAAATTAAGTGAATCAGTAATCCAAGGCACTTATAGCCTTATCTGGTGTCTAGGACAGGTTCTATGAACATGGGGACTTACTATGGTAAGTTTACAGTGATCCCCATTGACACATGAGGAAACTGAGTTTGGGGAAGCCTGGGAACTTGCTCAGTGCTCTCACTTTTACGTGGTAGCAATGGGGATTGAACCCACACCATTCTTGCAATTCTCACTTCTGATTCTTTCCCCCAGATGTCTGTCCCCAGCTCCAAACCTGCACTACCCCCTGCATGCCTGTCTCAGGGCTCGGGTCCACCATCCACCCACTGTACCAGCCAGCAGGTGTAACCCACTCGACTCGTCCTCTCCCTCACCATCCTTGTCACTGCCCGTCAGTGAGCCCAGGTCCACCTGTGAGTCCATTCTTCTCCCTCCAATTCCTCTTCCACTGCCATAGGCCAGACCCTATTATGTGTCACCAAGGGGACAGAAACAGCTTTCCCTACCTTCTGCCTCCAGCCTGCCCACTTGTTCACATCCATCCTTTTTAAATTATTAACTAATTAATTAATTTTTTGCGGCAGAGTCTTACTCTGTTGCCCAGGTTGGAGTGTAGTAGCTTAGTCACGGCTCACCGCTGCCTCAGCCTCCTGAGCTCAGGTTAGCCTTCCGCCTCAGCCTCCCAAGTAGCTGGGACTATAGGTGCACGCCACCACACCTGGCTAATGTTTAATTTTTTATAGAGACGAGATCTTGCTATGTTGCCCAGACTGGTCTCAAACTCCTGGGTCCAAGCAGTCCTCCCACCCTGGCCTTCCAAATTGCTGGGATTACAGGTATGAGTCACTGCACCGGCTCACACTTTTTTTTTAAATGTACAGTTCCTCCACAGAGTAGTCTAACACCCTTGGCGACCCCACCTCTGCTGACTTCGCTCATCTTTCACTTCTGTCCCTCTGCCTGCCTTAAGTCCTACATATCAGCCAAACATCAGCTGTGTGTACCAACTCTGATGCAGATGAATCCAGCTGGAGCATGTGTGTGACCCCAGGGTCCCGTGCCAGGTAGAGCATGAATTGGAAAGAACACAGGACTTAAAGACAGGCAACCTTGGGCCCATATCATTGGTAAATTGCTTAACCATTCTGAGGCCTCATTTTCCTACTCTCTCAAAAGGGGTTAGCAATAATACAACCTAAAGGCGTTGCATAGGAATTAAGGAAATTCCAGGGAAGAAAAAAGATCTAGCTCATCACTGGGCAAACAGTAAGTGCCCCATAAATGCTGGTGATGGTGGTGAAATATGGACTTTGTCTTAAGGATACATTCCTGGTGGCTTATTTTTTTAAAGAAATGGACTCGCATCTAAGAAAATAAGAAGCATAGCATCCAACAAAGACATCTTGCTGGCTTCTCCCATGTTCTTCCAGGGGAGCCAGATACTTCTTACGCTGGGGCATAGCTTGAGTGAACTTCCGCCTTTTCCTGTGTGTGGTTGTTCCCCACTTCTAGTCCCCATGCCCCATCCCTGCCCTCCTTCCTACCATTTTGCACATTGCTTGGATTCTCTTTCATTTATTCACTCCACAAATATTCATGTTTTGTTTGCTTTGAAGGTTCTCACGGCCCAGCTGGTTTGGGAGGGGCTTCTGTTGTTGAATGACCCCCATTTGTGATACAGGGCTACACTGAGTCCCAACCAGTGACTGTGGATCGACCTTCCTCTGTGGTCACACACACATAGTGCAAGGCTGTGGCCACACACGTGGTGCAATTCTGTGCTGTTTTTAAGCACTTGGCCTTCACCTTCTGAGCTCCACCTTTGAAAAACTCTCCCACCACACAACCACTCATTAAGTGGGTTGTGTTCTGATTACCTTGAGGGTGGCTTGTCCCCTAGCCATCTCCATCCGAGTCCAGCCCTCCGGCTGCTGGCCCGGCTGTGTGGCCTCAGACACCACGCCGGGGTCAGAGCCAGAGGCCACGCTCGGGGGTAAGCACAGCTCTCATCAGCCTCATGCCTCCAGTGACTCCCGACGCCAGTAGTTTTCTCATCAGGGCAGGCCACAAAACGAGGAAGAAGAATCTTTTTAGACTGAAAAAATAGGGCTGCTGCTGTTTTATGGTGGTCTGCTGTATGGTTTTCAAACATTTTAATTAGTTTCATTTTTTAATATAAATGCACCCTGATGCTTTGTGCAGGAAGGGTACCATTCTTAAAATCTCGGAAATAAAGTAGGAAAATGACAGATTGGCTATTAAAGCATCACACTCAGATGTGTTATTATTATTATTGTTATTTAACATTTTTAAACTCCAGCACCGAGCCAGGAGTGGGAGGAGAGAGTGGGGGTGGTGAGAAGGTCCTGAGGCCCCGCGACTCAAGGTGGTGGTGTTGGGGGCTCCTGGGGGATTGGCAGTTGCTTTCTTAGCTGCCTGAGATTGTCCTGCCCCACACAGAACTCTCCAGATGCTGGCATCTGGTTTACAGGCTAAAGACACCATTGGGTGGTCTAGGCTTTGTGCTCCGACCCTGACCTTGCCTTGCCTGTGAACTTACTGAGATTTCCCAGTTCCTCTCCCCATCCCATTTAGGCTCTACTGGGATTGTATTATATTGGGATTATATAGGGATTTGGGGGCTTTATTTTAGAATAGGCCACTTCCAAAGGAGGACGTCTCTTCTTGAAAGCATTCAAATTGACGAGGAAGCAGGGTTTTACATTCAGGGCTGTCTACATGTGGTGGATTAAATAGTGACCTCCCCCAGAATACATGTCCACCCAGAATCTCTAAATGTGGTCTTGTCTGAAAACAGGGTCTTCGCAGATGTTATTTAAGGTAAGGATCTCAAGATCATCTGGATTGGGGTGGGCCCTAAATCCAGCAACGAGCGTCCTTATAAGAGAAAAGAGAGAGACTTGACACACAGAAAAAGACAGTGAAGACAGAGGAGTTATGTGCTACGATAAACCCAGGAATGCCTGGAGCCACTAGAAGCTGCAAGCGGCAATGGATCTTCCCCTAGAGCCTTCAGAGGTAGTATCACCCTCCCGACACCTTGATCTCAGACTCCTGACCTCCAGGACTGTGCAGGGACACATTTCTATCCTGCAGCCACCCAGTGTGTGGTCATTTGTTGCCGCAGCCTCAAGAGACTGATGCACTCCATGGAAGTGTCTCTTCCTAGCATCTCCTTAAAGAAGGCCCATCAGAGTGGGGCTGATTTTTCGCAAAGGACGCTCTTGATGCTGTGAGTTGAATCCAGGAGCAGGCTGACCTGCTGACCTCCTCTGTGCTGAGTTAAAATGAGACACCATCACACCTTTCTCTTCGGTGTCGAGAAAATGTTTCTACAAGCTTCCTAATGACCACCTGCCTGCTTCCTGTAACATATGGACTCCAATTTGGAAAAGTTTCAAAGGGCAATTAAAGCGAGAAGCTATAGTCCTCCCACGTCCCTCTCAGAACCGACAGTAGCATCCCCTCGGAATGGGAAGGTGCTGGGTGCATCATTTAAGTGAGATGGTATCTGCAAAGAGGTGCAGCTTTATGAGTATGGGGTGAGACGCTTAATGTGGCCTCCATCTGAAGTGAGCCGACATTGGTTCTATTATTTAGCTAGAGTAAGAAAATGGAAATTGATGTGCTTTCCTGGTCATTCTTGTAGCAGAAGGCTCTTGATCAAACTCGGAGAGCCATCAAGGAAATTCTTTAACTCACAAAACCACATATGCCCCAAAAAAAGCTCCAAGCACTAACCACTCCCCTCTTCTCACGGACTTTAATTCAGAAGAAAATTCTCTTTGCTGCCATCTCTGTTCCTCTTTATCTCGTTGTAATTGAAAGGAGAAAAATTCGGCAGATCCACGGACTCAGTCACTCCTCCCCGTCAAAGAGCATGCTCCCACTGTGTTATTTCCAGCAGGTCATTTTGCAGAGTTTCAAGAAGGAACTGGTCCCAGTGATCCAAGGCAGGCCATCTACGGGTAGCAGGCCTCGGCACACCCACACACCCGCCTAGAGGAAACTGTACCCAAATGTCAGCCGAGGCTTATGGGGCCTATTTTAGAAGACGAGAGATCCCAGGCAGGCTCCAGCCGGCCTGCTGGGTCTGTGCTGTGTTTTTTCCCCAGCTGCTCCCCTGAGTCTGGGTATGAAATTAGATGGCAGCCCTTGTTTACCCAGCTGTTGCTGGTGCCCAGAGCCTGCACTGGGGCAGGCGGCAGTGCTGCTCAAAGGATATTTATTCTTCAGCCGTTCAGGGATTGGAAGCAGAGCCTTGTACCATCCTCATGGAGAATGGCACCCTCCTCCCTGATCTGCCCTCGGGGGATTCGAATGGCAGAAGCTCTGAGAGTAGAGAGAATCTACATTTGGAAAGTATTGGCTCTGCCCAGCGGTGTTCACGCTGGTAATTTACGTCTTGGAAGTGATTTAATGACTTGAGTTTAATTTCTTTGGAGGAACATATGAACAGTCTGAGCTCGTCACGTCCCTCCAAGCCTTTGGCGACATTGTAATCCCAAACTGGCAGTGCTGGAGAAAGTTCCTAGACTTACTCTGGGCACAGAAGCCTGGTGGGGAGAGGGGAGATGGTGGTGCCACATGTCTCAGGTGCCACAGAGAAAGTCAAGGGGTACAGGACTTGGTGTAGAGAGTTACACTCAACCACTAACACAAAGAAACTGAGCAGAAGACACAGCCCTTGAAACCACACCCCAAGAGGGGCAGCCACCAGCGTGGGTATGCTTGGGCAGAGGGACGCTGAGGAGGTTGAATGGATGAATGAATTGGCTCTATCGGGCAACTCTGCAAGTGACTACTCCCCAAGAAACTGAGCCTGGAAGGGTCAGGGTGGTTCTCCCACGTGCTCAGCAACATGGCAGTTGAAATCGGTATAAGAAAGGAGATAGATTACAGGAGGTGGAATCCGTCACTGAAAGATTCTTGGAGTGTTGCAGCGATAGCTGCAGCTCACTGCTAACCGGGAGATTTATGTGACAAGATTATCGATGGCATTAAGCACATTTAGAAGAGAGGATTATACCTACTTCTGGGTCAGTTCTGTGCCACCAGGCCCTGGTCTGGCCAGCGTGTTAACAGATGGACTGCCGGCTGCATGAAGGTGAAGCTAAACATTTGCACAGTCACGGGGAAGAGGAGAGGCTTGGATGATGAGTTCAACACTGGGTGGCTAAGTTCAAATCCAAGGGAAGGATCTGGCTTTGGGTCTCTGCCGAATCTCAGGAAAGCTGTCTCCACCTCCTCCCTTTCTTCCCCATAGACTCCCACCACCACGCCCACCCCTGCCAGCCTGCCCAGATTTTTGGCTTGGTGAACTCCCTCACCAAGGGGAGGCGACCCATATGTAACTTGAAGCAGGAGGGCGGTGACAGAGGCTTCGAGGGGTGATAGGAAGGAGACGGTGCCAAGCCCACCAGCCGCCCTCCCAGAAATGAACTTCTAAGCAATAACAGACTCTTCTCAAGAGAAGGAGGAGCACTTTATCCTCTCTACCACTGGGGAGAGTTTAAAATTAGACCAGGCGAAGCTCAGGAGAGTATGCCGTTGGGAGTAGTTCTGGTGGCCTTCGGAAGAGATGACTGTGATTTGGCTGATGGACTTTTTTTCATCTCTGATGTTTAAGCCTAGCCAGGAGCCAGGACTGTGCAGAACAAGAGTGTTGTGGAAGGCCTCCGGGAAGGCTTAACTATCTAGAGACACCCCCAGCTCCGTCTCAGGAATTGTCACAGAACCCTTGAAGTTGTAAGCAGAATTTAAATGGAGTATGACCTCAGAAAAATGCTACTTAAAAAAAAAACTATGAGTGCAGTGGCTCACACCTATAATCCCAGCACTTTGGGAAGCCAAGATGGGGGGCTTAAGCCCAGGAGTTGTAGACCAGCCTGGGCAACATAGTGAGAGCTTGTCTCTACAAAAAAGATTTAAAAATTAGCCAGACATGGTGGCACCAGCTACTCACGAGGCAGAGGGGGAAGGTTTGCCTGAGCCCAAGAGGTGAAGGCTGTGGTAAGCTGTGATCATGCACTCCAGCCTGGGTGACAGTGAGACTCTGACTCAAAAAATAAAAATAAATACATTTTTATAAGAAAAGAAAAAAATTGGGGTAAACTATACATACTGTAAAACTCGTCCTTTTAAGCTGTACAGTTCCACAGCATTTAGTGCATTGAGGTTGTGCAATCATCACAACCATCGAGTTCCAGGACTTTTTCATTACCTCGAAAGGAATCCCTGTACCCATTAAACAGCCTCCCCCATTCCCCTCTGCCTAAAAGTATTACTTATCAAAAGTAAGGGTAAAGGGATGACCTCAGGAAATGTCCACTCAGCCACTGTGGTGGGAGATGACCTTGTGCGTGGACCGTCAGCCCCTTCAACCCTCTGAACAGCCGTGTACCCCCACCCTCAGCATACACCACATTGCACTTAGTTGTCTACACTCTCTCCTTCCCACGGTCACTGCCAGTGTCTCATTCCTCTCTGTGACCCCAACTCCCAACACAGTAGGGGGACAGAGCAGTCTTCACAACATTTGCTGGCCAGAAGGATATAAAAACCAGTAATTCAGTGGCTGGTATGCTACTTCTTATTGTTTGGGCATGTAACTCTTTGTCCTGGAGTTGTCATACTTTTGATCCCTGAACAGAAAGAAGCAAAACCCAGAGTAGGAAGAAAAGGCCTCTCATGTCGCTCCTTTTAATTAGACGCCCTGTTAAATTGCAGCAATTTTGCACTGTGGTTCTCTCTCAGCGTGTTGAGAAGCTCTGAAGACGCTCTTAACCAAGGAAGCCAGGAGTTCATTTTATTCTTTTCCTCCTTATTTTCTCTCGAAGGCCAATTTCCTTTATTTCAGACGTTTTGCTTTTTGCCGGTACCATTCACTGAGATTTGTGTATATAACAATGCTGCTTTCAGAAAGGAAGCCCGTGTGGTGGAGTGGAATCCTCAGGGCTCCCCACTCATCACTTTTGAGGGAGTAAGACTTGGAGAATCGATGATTTCGCCTTATAGTCTGAAGAAATTCGCTGTTCTCAAGCCCCCTTACATGGAAATGTAAGCCACCACCGGGAGAGCTCCACTCTTGCCACCTCCTCTCTAGCCCCCCTGGGCTGCCCGAGTCCCCCCTCTGCTGCCTGGCAGGAGCTGGAAAGATCAAAGGGACAGATGACAGTGCTTGGCGCCCATTTGTCACTCCATTGGAGGGAACCCGTTGCAGTGTTAACAGTCAGGCCTGGTCCCATGTTTCATGAATATTTGAGGATGTTTGCTGGCAGAATTCTAACGGTGCTGTGTCCTCCACAGCGTACGTGTCACCCATATTCCAGGGTTTAATCGGAGCTTGAGGGGAAGGAGGCAGCACCGCTCCATTAGATTTCTTTATGATCCTAAAACATGCCTGCTAAGCCGTTCCATGTCTGGGTTCTAAAGTCCGTGTGGTCTTTCTCATTCTTGCTCTTCTGAGAATCCTGACACATAGGCAGGGAAAGGGGCTTTGTTTTTATTGACTAATAACTGAGAGGCTAGGGAAGGGACAGCCTGTGTGCCGACCCCATCATAACATCTTTCTCACGTGCCTCTCAGCCTGTTCTTCTGGGGTGCCTTTGTCTAAAAAGTCCTCTCCTACCCTATGCCCATCGTGACCCTGCCTGTCCTCCGGATCCCATTCATGACCCAAACATCCCTCATTCTTCCAGTATCCTCTGATGATTCTGGACAGCCTCCACCCTGTACTTAGGGCTAGCCCCTGCCCCCTGCAAGTGTCCTGGCAACCCTGCACGTGCCCCTTGGACAGTGGCAGGGCCTGCCCCCTCTCCTAGCCTCCTTAGCACCTAGCCTGGTGTAAAGCTGGATGCCCAGTGGACCTCAGGAGGGAGGCTAGATCGGCATAGTCAGGCCTCTCCCTTGGCCCAGTGGGAAAGCACACCTGTCCACTTGGGAGGGGACCTCAGGACCTCTCACCAGCTTCTACTCAACTCTATCATCAGCTGCTGAGCCAGAGGTCTGAGGGGCTCCCCACTCACTCTCGGCCCTCCAGGCCTCCCCTCAGGTACCTGTCACAGCACTGAGGGGTGTTCCCCACCCATCCTCAACCCTCCCAGGCCTTTCCTTGGGCACCTGGGTCTCCCTTGGGCACCTGGTTCTCACCTTGGGTACCTGGATCTTGGTGACATGTGCTATGGTGCCTCTGGGCCTCTGTCCCCGGCCCCTGCCCCAAGGAGCCCATGTCCAATGTGGTGCTTCTTAAATGCTGTCTGGGGACTCCTGCTTGTCTAACAGGCAGAGTCTCAGACCTCACCTCTCCCTCGACTGGTTTATTGATTCTGAGTCTCTAAGGCTGTGACCTAGATTTGCATGTTTAACAAGCTCCCCCAGAACTTTTTATGCACCGAGGTTTGAGGCCAGTGTTGTTCCACGCTGTGTGGACAGGTAGGCTGGAGGCCACAGAGAAGAGGCAGAGAGAAATTGTGCTGGGCCCGGTCTGAAGCACCCACCAGCCCCAGGAGAACCCATTTCACCCAGAGCCTTCCAGTTAGGCCTGGTGGAAGAGGGTCGCCAGAAGGCTGTCTCCACATACTTAGTCACCGGCTGTACCCAGAGACTGACGACTCCAGACACCAGCGCTCCTGGCCACATCCTCACTGCCTCACTCACACATCGCAATGGAACTCTTGGTTTATGTGTCTGTCTCCTGGTTACACGTGTGTTCCTTGAGGCGCAGGACGTGTCTGATTCATCCTTCTCTCCTCCTGCCTGCTGGGGTTTGACATGTGGAAGCTGCTCAATAAATGTCTGTTGAATTTAATGTAATCAAGTTGCTGAATTGAGGCAGAAAAGAGCCCAACGGCTTTTGTGCCGTGTTCCTGGACTTGAGCCTAGCCAGCAGGAACGGAGGAGGGCCTGGCCTGCCTACACCTCCCCTGGTGAAGGAAATATTGATTTTGCTGTTTGTTTTGCAAGGAAGCTGTCCCCACTGGGACGGCCAGATCTAGTGCAAGTGAAATGGACACTTCAAAGAAGGCAGGACTCTTGCAGCCAGTCTATTAATAGGGCGGCCCGGGCGTGTCCAGGCAGAGAAGTGGCCCTGGACCTGTGGGGCACCCCTGCAGCTGTGGCCTTGGGGACTGGAGTTACCCTGGAATCCCGCCCACACCCTTCTCAGCTTGGCTGACTCCACGCTGCTGTAGAGATGGGAAATGTGGCAAAGTCATTTGCAGGTCACCTTTTCAGAGGGAGTGAAATGAGCAGCCTTGGCCCCAGGACCCCCGAGGAGAACTCCCGCCACCTGTTGACCGCAGCACAAGGGTCAGCTGACAAGGCACATTTGGGACCTGCAAGGAAGCACACTTTTCCTCTCTGCCTCAGAGGAAATTTAGAGTCAAGCAAAGTCAGTCCAACTCAGCAGCCATCTGGATGCTACACGGTCCAGAAGCTAAATCCAGCACCCAGGTTGCTCAGAACAATTCTCTGAGGGATCCTCCCATATTTGGGACTCAGTGACCTTTAAAGGGGGTGCTGGTTCTGTAAGTACAGGGCAGGTGAGGGTGCTGTATAGGCCGTGCACTGAACAACTGTCAACATCCATTCTGGGTCCTGCCATATTGTGATAACTTGCAAAGGCAGGCAGCTGGCATCCTGGGAGAGCTCAGCCAGCCCTTTAGAAAGGGAGGCTGCCTGAAGACCAAGAAATGAAGCAGGCAGGACCAGTGTGCAGACCTCTCACTTTGTAGACAAAAGCAGAAGGCTAGAGAAGAAAGAACCATGTCCAAGGTCACACAGAATTTATGGCAGGGCCAACTCTATGGCTGGACCTCCTGGCCTCAGACTCCTTCCTGCCTTTTGCCACCTTTTCTGTTCTATTCCTCCGATATTTCACCTGCCCTGGGACCAGTGACAGATGCAGCTTTGAAGGGAGCTCACATTCTAGAGTTTTCTGCCTCTGCCCAGGCAGTATTCTAACTTCTGATTCTTCTCAGAGGCACTGGGTTGGGCTGGCTCTTCTCCCTGCTCTGTCTGGGCTTGGGCCCATGTGTTTTGTCCATTTCATGCTCCACCTCCAGCTCTCCCGGATTGCTTCCTGAAGGTTTGTTATTGGTTTTCTGCATCTGCCCCTGCCAAAGTATGTGGGTTAACATTCAAGACCTTAAAGCTCAGGGAGCCTCTGGAGCAAGGATGAATATATTCCATCTAGACCACAGGCATCCTTGCTGGCTCTACACTCCTCTCCAGACTTATGCAAGGGCCCGAGGGTGGCCCTGCGCATGCTAAGAGTCCCACCCACACAGAGGCTGAGCATCAGTCCCTGGACTTCAGGGGCAGCAACTGAAGTGCCGGCCACTTGAAGCCAGGGTCCCCAGGGCCCCTTCTAGGACCAGGCTAGGAGAGGATACCCTGAGTTTGCAGCAGACCAAAGGGTCCTGTATTCAGTTGGGATGGGGTGGGGCACCCAGAGGACCCTCACTTATTTGATCATTCACTACATAAATGTTTACCAGTGTTTTTTGAGCACCTACTGTATGCTAGGTAATAAAGGAGAAGTGATCACAGCAAACACCCCTGCCTCTGTGGAGCATACATGCCCATGGGTGAAGACAGATGGTAAAATAAATAAGGAGATGTCAGTTGGGTAAAGGGCCCCCAGAGAAATGAAACAGGGAAGGGAGTCAGAGTGCCAGGGTGGAGACGGGATGTGCTGTCATTTTAAACAGCATGTTTAGGGAACAGTGAGCAGAGACCTGGAGAAGGTGAGGGCTGGGGAACAGGTGCCCTTGGAGTATTTTAACTGGATCCTTCTGGCTGCCCCACAGATTGAAAGAGGCAAGGATGGAGTGGGACCCAGTCCACGGGCTCCCACATCCCACCCCTTCCCCAGGCCAGCCCTCTTGCTGGGCTCCCAGCCACACAACAACTGCTTCCCAGGCAAAGCTGAAGGTGTCCCCCAGGACCTCAGACTCACTTCATCCCCCATGTGGTCCTTCACATCTCAGCTTCCTCCTAGGTTTCCTGACACAGACCCTCTTGTCCTGACCTGCGTTTCCCTGACTCCTCCCTATCCTTACTCCTCCTCCCTACCACAACCCATGGCTAATCCAGGTGCATCCATCCCACATATTAAACTTCTCATCATCCACCCTTGGATCAGCCACTGTGCTCATCACAGTGCTCATCAACCTCGCCTGGCCTCCCCTGGACCACCATGATGTCTCCGGAATGGTCTCCCAGTGTCTGTCCTGCCCCTCCATCCTGCCTTCCCCTCCACTCCAGAGACCTCCGTCCATACTCAGGACAGAACTTGCCCTCTTCATCATACTCTGGCCTCATCTGCTGCCCATACCCATCAACCCCACCAGTTCTGCTACCAGCTACCTGGAAGTGATGTACATTCTCGTGCTGGCCATGTCAACCTTTGCCCTCACTCCTGCCTCTTCCTGAAGTGCTCCCAACCGTCCCTTTCACTTGAGGGACCTCTACTCATCTCTAGAAAACTGGCCCTGACCGTCTCATCTGCTCCCTGGGGTCTCTCCTGCCAATCCCCCTCCCCTCCCACCAAGAAAGAATAGCTAATCTCGCTTGCTCTCTCTCTCTGTCAGAAATACATGAGTCTTTCATACACAGGCCCTTGGTGAGTATCCAGTAGAAAAACAAAGACTCTCAGTTTTCCTTCAAACTCTTGCCAACCCCTCCCTCCTGTCCACTTTAGCCTCTGAGCCCTCCTTAGGCAAAACAAGCATCCACTGGGGCTGGGAGCATTAAAGGCTTTCAGTAAATGTTTGTTGAATGAGTGGATAATGGGCATTTCTTGAGCATCTACTTGTGCCGGCCTGTACCCACCCACTGCTGTGGAAAGAGAGACGTTAGAGACCCTCTGGGAAGAGGTCACAGGTCCCAGCCAACCTGGGGCAGCAATAGACTTCACAAAGGAAGACAGTCAGGGCTCAGGAGCATGTTAGAAGCCTGGGCCAACAGGCTATGTGATGGTGGCTCTGGGTTTCCTTTAGTCCCAGGGGACTTTGATCCCCACGTTGAGGTCCTTGTTGCCCACCCAGAGTTTCAGGTCACTCCAACCCTGAGACCAAGGAGTCCTGGAGGCTGAACTCCACTGTCTCTGAGCTCTGCCTTTAGGAGCTGTCATCTATGTCCTGAACCAGCTGCTCAGAACATTCTGGGCTGGGGGAGCAAGGGCAGGAAGCTGGCAGTTGAGCCACCCCAAAGAGAGGCTCAGGTTCCATGTGGTAGCAGGCCCGTGGCCTCTCCAGGAGGGTCTCTAACAGTGAGCAGAGACCTGGGCCTGCCTACAGAGATGTGGGCAGGCCCTTCCAGGCCGGCTGCAACCTAGGTTTTCCCCAAGGTCAGGCCTGCTGTGGGGTCACGTGGGCTTTTTAGTGGAAGAATTTAGTGGGCATGACGGAGGTGTGGCGTATCTGCCTATGAGCAGAGAGCTGGAGATGACCTTGCTCCTTCTCAGGGACAGCCTGGGAACAAGATTCTGTATAACTCGGTTGAGAGCAAACAAACCATCTCCTGGCCCCCAAAAGGAGTGGTGAGCCAGTGCTCCCTGCCCGCAGGCACATTGGGTCTAGAACCTTCGTACTTGACCCAAAAGCCTTTTTTAGAGCATTGTCATCATTTGGTTTTGCAGGTTTTTAAGACCATTTTCCTGGCTACCCCCTCTCCTCCGTCACTCCCTCCCTCACCTTACTCCTTATTCTCCGCTCAAGCAGTGTGGCTGTCTTTGTCTTTGTGTCCATGGGGAGGAGGTGTTGGGTGGGGATATTCATGCCATGGGTGAGATGGTGTGGATACAGGCGTCCTATGGGAAGCAGGATACCCCAGCTCCCGCGATGCCTTCGGCTGGGATCGTCAAGCAGGCTAGAGAAGGAGCATCTCTGTCACCAGGGCACCTCCTCTGGTGGCTTGTGGACTGTTCCGTGGTTTCCACTGTGGTTCAGGGGGTCAGAAGTGAAGACAATGAGTCATTGATCCCAGTGTTTTGTTCCCAAACTCTGGGTAATGTAGAACCTTTCAGGCACTAGAGGACATGGAAGACATGGAAGAGCAGGTGGTGGGAGGAGAAGGCTGGAAACGGGATGTGCGTTGAATGATGTCCAGGCCTGTCACTCCCTCCAGGCCTGTCACTCCTCCCAGGCCTGTCACTTTCCCCACGGCCTGTCACTCTCCCCAGGACTGTCGCTCTCCCCAAGGCCCTGTCTCTCCAAGATGCTAGTGATTCTGGGCCCCCTTGGACAGCAGGATGTCTGGGTCCCCCGTGTGGCGGGGTGGTCTCTCTCATCTCTCCTTTGGAGCAGTGGTGAGGGAAAGAGGTGATGGAAGGATGTCAGAGCCTTCAAGGGACGGGGTCAGGACCAGGGTGCTTGCTGCCATCCACCATTCCTTTGGCATCTAAAACCCGGACTCTCAGAGGCAGTGAATTCTAAGAAACGACCCTCATTTACAGAGGAGGGACAGAGTGAGTCAGGGCACCCCTGTGGCCAGGTGTGTCAGCAAGTGCTTCTTGTCCATAAGCTTTCCTTTCAGGCCCTCTCTTTCCTCACTTGGAGGTCCCTGATTACACAGAGCACCAGCCTGGGATCAGGGTCGGATCCTTTCCCCACCACGCTGTTTCCCTGCCAGCTCTTGTGCCTCAGTTTCTCCACCTGTCAAACAGGAATAATCATCTCTATCCTGCCTGCCTCACAAGGTAGTTGCGAGACTGAAATGAGAGACTAGGTGTGGCCACCCTTGAAGGAAGGGCTTTAGTGAAATGGGTGTTGAGGAGTTTGTTATAGAACAGCGGTGGAAAGGTTTGATTTTTCTGCCAGGCTCGCGGCCCTGAGGTTTACTGGACTGACCTTATTCGGGGAACTCCAGGGAGCCGCAGGCTTCATGGAACATGCAGTGATTTCACGGTAAAGCTGGGCGCTCAGCTGAGGGGCAGGGTGGAGGTGTCACCATCTGGAACCAATTGGTGTTTTCCTGAAGTCTGAGGCTGCCCGCAGACTTCCTGCCTGGCTCCTTGGGTCCTGGAATGGCTGCCACCTGGACCCAGGACCCGGGACATTTTGTCCCCCTGGAACTTTTGTATTCCAAACACCCAAGAAAGAACCCACCTCCAGCCAACACCGGTGCCATTCTTCGCCGAGTCCCTTTCATCGATTTTTCTGTAAACATGTTAAAAATGGCCTTCCTGAGTTTCAGGTCTCTGCCTCTCCTGACTCCCCAGATTTCAGCCTCCAGGATTGAAATTCTTTCTCCTGGTCTCCATGAGGAATTGGTGAAACAGAAAAAGCAGGAAATTAATGTCCCAGCCTCAAGGCTCCACACAGCATTAGATGGAATTAAAGTAGAATAATGAGTCGATGCACACACAACTCTGTTGTTCTTTGATTTTGCTTTCAAAATTCATGTAGTGAATGCTGCCTCCTTTCCTCATCATCTCGGGCTGGGAGACGTGCTGGTGTCCTGAATGAATTTACATACCAAATGGGTTTTAATTTTATATTTTCGCTTAAGGTCAGGACATTTATTTATTATCATTATTTATTACTGAAGCACGAGTGGTTTTAATTATTTTAGTGTTCCTCCTACAAAGCAGGATAGCTGCTAGCTACGGAACATTTTCCGTTTCCGCTCACATAAATAATATAGTTTTTAATTTCATGAAGATTTAGTATTCGTCTGCTTTGTAAATTAAAGTCATCGTTTACCACAACAGAGACAAAGTGTTTGGAACATCCTGGTGGACTTTCTCTGTCAGTTTCTTCTCAGCGATCACTTTTCCTAACTTTGGTTCTCTGATGCCAATGCCGGAAAGAGGTGCTGGCAAACAGACAGGAGGAGAGACGCAGGCACAGGATCTGGAAACAGAAAGGAAACAAACCCTTCTCTCATGCAAAGTCACTTGCTTTTTACATATATTATCCCATTTATTCCCTACAAGGTCCTACCAGAGCCACTGGTTTTGTCTCTGTTTTCTAGATAAGGAAGTTCCTGCATGTTACCTAACTTGCTCGAGGCCACTCAAATCCAGGCGACAGGTTCAGATATGATGCTCCTGACCCAAGGCAGAGCCTCTATGTTCTCCTGTGCACCCTCTCTGGGCCAGGGCTTGGGAAGGTGGGCAGGTGTCTGTACCAGACCTGGGGCCGACTCCACAGAGGTGCAGTCAGCCGTGGAGGGACCAGAGAAGTTGCAGGCAGGAAGGAGGGGAGGCAGTGGGCACAGGGTAGGCCAGGGTGTGGCAGAGTGCATGCAAGTGGAGTGGATGAGTGTCCTGGTTGCTTGGGAGCCAGGGGATCCACACTCCTAGGAGGCAGTGTCCCGGCACACAGCCAGGACACTCAGTCCAGATCCTGTGGAGTCACTGAGTCTTGGGGAATCCCTTCCCAGTGCCTCTCACATCCCTGTCCACTCTGTCCTTCCACTTAGATCCTCATCTCTCTTGGAGACGCTGTGGGTTGGTCAATCATAAGCTCCTTGGCGCAGGGAACGTGGCCCCTGAATAATACGGGACTCCCTGTCTGTAAATCACACTGCTCTGCCTCCCCATTACCATGCGTGGGCTGGCTTCATCCATAGAAGCATTCCGGGGTTTTCACACCTCCCGCAGTTTGTCAGGAAGACACTGTTTCACAGCGTTGGGTTCATGCTTGCTGCCAGCGTAGCCTCTGGAATATATTGACTGTTTGGGGTTGTCATGGAGAAGCTAGGCCCTTTGGTGGTTTGAACTGTGTTACATATAATAGAACCCCCTCGCCCACCAGCCGGGCAGCAGGCCGAGGGCAGGGTAGCAGCCTCGAACCCCAGTGCCCTCCCTGGGCCATCAGTACCCTCTGCTGCGACCCAGCCAGGCAGCTGCATCTCCATCCCTTGGGGCTATTAGCAGATTAAAATCATATTGGATGTAAAAGATGCCTGCTTCATTCTGCAGGATTTTTTTTTGAGTTCTCCCCCAGGCTCCAGCTACCAGCCAGCCCCTGTGAGACTCGCTCTCCACGCAGAGGACTTGGTGTCCCGGAGGCTGTGTCCCAGGGGAGAGAAGGGAACCTGTTTCATAACCACGCTCTTGTTGGAGCAGAACAGACGGAGTTGCTAGGAGGCTCGCTGTGATTGATCAGGGGCCATGCCATACCGCCCTGGTGCACAACATGGCTTCAGCCTAAACAGAAAATAGACCTCACACTGAGTCATCCTTCTCCACAATGGAAGATGAACTTGTTCACGGGCACGCGCCGTGTTTGGGGACACACACTGCCATTATGGGAATGTGCCTCTTGAGCGCCTCTCCCATGAGCATCCCCCACCAAGGGTGGTAGGAAGACTCCGATGAAGGGGCAAAGCCATCTCTTGCATACAATGGTGAAATTCTTTTCTTTATCTCAGACACAGGCTCCCGCAGGAGGACACAAATAAATAGGAGATTCCTGGTGCAGACTTGGTCCATTTTTCAGATTTTCTTCCTTCTGACTCATGGCACTAACTTAAGTGATCCTCAAGGATTGGCACCAGCCAGACAGGTGCCTGGGGAGGTGGGAATCTCAGGGCTGCATTTAGAATCAAGTAGAGCTCATAGCCAAGTCTCTTCACTGAAAAGAGAAGTAAAATACCTTGCAGAGCTGTGTCATTTACTGCTCTATCTGGGGAAGGGGTGTGCTTTGAGGGTCAGATTTCCCCTGAAATACAGACCCCAATATTTAAGAAGTCTTCAGAGGAGGCTTCCTTGTAAATAGGTGCAATTAGACATTTGAGTATCATTTTCCCTGTGTAATAGGTGGAGAGATTGAGGTCATGTCGCTGGGAACAGTCTGAGGAGGGTGTTGTTTCCTTCCTCCTCTCAGTCCAGCACCTGCCCTCAGCAACCTTGCAGTTGGGCTGCAGAGATAGAACCAAGCCTAGAGAAAAGGGGACAAGATAAGGCCACCTGTCATGGCACTTCTGGCTCTAGCAGACGTGGCAGAAGGAGGCTGAATGGGCAGAGATGGGGAAGGGCAGGTGGACGGCTGTTGACCGTTGAGATGGCTCAGAAGAACCAGCCTGGCTAGAACAGAACAGAGAGCCCCCCACAGAGAACAGAAGGGCTGAGACTTCATAAGGGAATTGGGAGAAGGAGCAGGGCTCACATGCCTGGGTGACAGTGGCCTTGATCTGATGAGAGGCCACGCCAGGGGGAAAATGGTCCTAGAATCAAGTTCCACAGCCCAGGGTCTCCTCCAGGACCCATTGCAAATTCACCATGTGTCCATTCACTCACTTCTAAAATGGTTCTTTCCAGCTCTGATGTGCTGTCAGTCTAGGGCAGGAAATGGGGAGCCCTTGTAGGTTCTTCTGTAGAGAAGGTGCATCTTCCTGGTCCCCTTCCCCAACCTGTGGTCCTCCCCGCACCCTACCCATCCATGGGCCCTGGGCTTATCTCCCTCAATGGGTTGGCCACTCCTCTGGGAGCCAGAATTAGGACTCCTTCCCATCCGGGAAGCACTTGGTTCTACAGGACTTGGAGGCATCAGAAAACTGACAAGAAATGAGGCTGGGCTACTCTGAAGGAAACAGTATCATAGACACAAATCTTAAGCAGACAGAGCACCCACAAGGCTGGTGATAAGATACATGAAATAATGGATGACATTTAGTGAATCATTACTACCTACCAGGCTTGAGCCAAGTACCTTGCACACATTTTGCGTCAAATCCTGTAGGGCAGGTATTATTATCCCTATTTTAAGATGAAAAAACTCAGGATTAGGGAAGTTCATTACCAAGATCACTTGCAAAGTCAGTGGCCTCGTGAGGTATTAAAGTCAGGTCCATCAGATTTCAGGACAGAGTGGAAGAGATTAATATCCTTGTGTTGCCTCAAGCAAAAGTGAAAATCCAGATGGTATTCGTTGTACTGTGTGTACGCACATGGACACATTCATGCATGTGCAGTGCCCAAGCGCACATGCCTGTCCTGCCTGTGCCCACGTTCCCTGGTGCAGTGCACCTGATACAGCCACAGATGGCTATGTGGGAGCCATCACCACCCAGTCACAAGATGAACTGATCGCACCTTTCCAAGGACAGACCACAAACTCATGAGCACAACAGGGTCCGCAACAGAGTGGACGTCTATAGGCTGCTCCTCCAGAGCACCCACGTGCAGTCCCCACAGTGGCCCCAGGAGGGCTTCAGCAGAGGCCAGGGCTCCCTGCATTTTGCTTATGACTGGGGGCTTTCATCATGCCGGCTCCCTGGGCTGTCTTTCTTCCCATGTTGGAATGGGGGAAGCCTCAGAGCTCAAAATGGTCAACGTTGAGAATAGGCTTGTGGGTGTAGAGCTGCAATGCCTGTGCCCGCCAGATCATAGGGGCAGCCTCCTTCAGCCCCAGAAGGCTGGGGGTGGGGAGGGGTGGGCATGGAGCCCCTTAACTGCCATCACCCAGCCCAGCTTGCTCGAAGAAGGGTCATGGATTCCTGTCCCAAGCATTCTATCCTATTTAAGGAGTGTTTATTCCTTAACCAGCTACTGTGGGGTAGACCAGGGCAAGAGAAGTAGGGAATGTAAGGTGTCGTGGCTTCAGAGGACAGTGAGGATAAAAGTGCATCCCGCAGAATCATCAGAAGCTGGTGTCAAGGACACTGGGCTGGGCTTCAAGCTGTGGTTTCAAGCCCCATGTGCCAGTGGCTTTGCCTGAATCCCTTTGCATGTCCTAGTCCCTGTTTCCTCATCTATTAAGTGGAGAAAACAAAATAGCCCTCATGAGTAGTTATAGAAAATGTCAAGGAGCTCTCGAAATAAGGAAGCTATCATCAGTAATAACAAGAAGAAAAATGATGGAAGGAAATGTCTGTCTCTTTAGTTGCCTTTTCAATTACCATCAACTCCTGAAGCAGTGAAATAGCTTTAAATAGATGTTAATAAAATATACGTTCTACATGTAATATAATAAAGTATAAGTACTTTTACATATTACACTCTCTATAAATATTATATTTTATAATTTATATTATACATGCATATTTATTTACATATATAAATATTTAGATAGTTAAGTACATGTGTGTGCATGTACACAGACCCAGACACATATACATATGTATTTTGGAAAAGTCGGAATAAAAGGAATTATAAATGAAGATATTGGTACTCTTAATAGCATGCATAATTTTTTTCCTCCAGCATTTTCTGTTCTGTGGATAGGGAGTGCATGCATTACTGTTGGTAATTTAAAGACAAAGGAAACATGAGCCCAGCTTCTTCACGTGGTGCCCCCGAATGCCATGTCTTCCTCCTGTGCTTTCCTCCACGTGTGGCTTATACAGAGCAGCTCGGGATCAGCCACAGCGGTCCAGGTTCCTTATTCCAGATCTTCCTTAGGGTGTACCTCAAAGGCCCAGGCCCCCCTCCCCATTCTGCAGGGTATGTGTATATATGTGCCACTTGAGGGAATATGTCACGTTCTTTAAATGCGAGGCTAGGGTAGGAGTGAAGAGGGAATTTGTCCCCACATATTAGCTGGAACGCAGCCCATGCTGGAGGTTGGTGACACCAAAATAATTGGAGGTAAGAGCTGTGAGGCCATTAAGATAAATTTTTGACATAAAAATGTAGGCTGGTTCATAAAAGGTTGCAGTGACAATAGGTTATAGTGACAGCTTTTCAACAACTGTATAAGCCTCCAGATGGAAGAGGATTCAGCATAATGAATTACAGGCCGTCTGGACAACACGGCGTCCTTTTATAAGCATGGATCTAAGGGAAGAATAAAGTTATTCAGACTGGCCCATATTAAATAACATTATTGTTAAAACATGGAGTGGAGAAAGAATGAAAGGATTAGATGCTTAAAGACTCAGCAACTGAGGCTGCAGGGCCTTGGTCTTCCAACCTGGGCACTGGTGTCCGCAGCTCCATCCTGTGGTCTAATCAGAATCTTCATCCACCACATTCTAAGGCTGATCGTCATGCTTGTCTGGCAGGGATCCCAGGTGTCCCTGAGAAGGGACATTTTTCCTCCACCAGCTAAGCTGTTTGTGCAGTTTTGCCCGTGTGGTTAAACTGCCTCCATTCACTCCTGGATGAGACATGTGGGACTCTTCTTCAGTGGAATATTATCTGGATGGGAGAATATGTCCAGAAAAAGGGAAACTTGGCCAGGCACAATGACTCATGCCGGTAATCCCAACACTTTGGGAGCCCAAGGTGGGAGGATCGCTTGAGGCCAGAAGTTCAAAACTAGCCTGGGCAGCATAACAAGATCCTGTCTCTTCAAAAAAATTTTTTTTTAAAAAGCTCGAAGAAGGAGTGGGATCTGTCAGACTGAGAGGTGAGAAAAGGCCTAGTTCCCCCAGAGCCCTCCCTACCAGAGTCCACCCTTTGCTTTTGATCAGGTTCTCGTCACCACCTTTGACCCTGTCATTACTTAGCTAGGAATAATAATAGCCACAACCATAATCATCACGTGTTGAAGGTCTATAGTGTATCTGAAACTGCATTAAGTACTTTGTATCATTCTATTCAAACCTCGCAACAACCCTGTGATGTAGGTGTTGTTAGTTCCATTTTATAGATAAGAAAACAGAAAAACTGAGTCCTGGAGAAGTTAGTCTTCAGTTAGCAGATGTTCAGATGGTTTGCAGTTCAAATCGGGCTCTGTCTGGCTCACAAGTCTGGGCGCTCCTGACCTCTCTACCATGCCGTCCTGACCCCTGAACACACTTACTCTCAAAAACAGAACAAAAAAGGCATCATCAAAATGGGAGAAGAGTTTGGAAACACCATCTAGAACCATCGAGAGTCTCAGCAAGAGGGAATGCAAGATTTGCTCGACTGATAAAATTCATTTTAGATGGGCTTTGGGTGAAGAGTAAGATGTCCTTGGTAGTGAAATGTCTGCATTCAGCAACTTCACACTGGGTGTGTGAATTTATAGGAATAATTTGCTAATGGCAGTCATAGAAGATGAAGTAATTTATGTGACCATAAAAGAGTAAAGTTCCACCCTGGAATGGGCATGTGTATTCAAGCCTCTTCTCTCTGTAATTGTCACAGGAAGGCGTGGCAGGTCTGAGGTCTCATTAAACCACGTTTGTGATTGTGAATGATCCCTTCCCAGGTCCCTGCCGCAGAGGAGAACAGACCCTTTGGGGACCACCTTGGACCCCAGGGTGGGAATTTAGGACCAGGCCAGGGTCTGTGAGAGCTGAGCTGTGCTCCCCACCTCGGGATTTCCTTCCCGCTTCTAGCTTGGGAACATAAACATGTTCCTTCAGGTGAGACTACTGGGTGGAGGGTACTCGCAGCTCTGAGATACTCAGTAAGAAATGTGAGACCACCTCCCCCATTCAACTATGCATCTTGGGTTGTTACGTCCCCAGGCTAGCCCACCACACTCGCTGACTCGGTCTCTTCTGATGGACACCCAGGGGTTTCCGTCCCACATGCTGGCGTGTCATCATTCATACCCCAGCCTTCTCAGGGTGCCATGCCATTTGCACACCAAGCCCTCCACAGTGCACCAGGTATGGTGGGGGGGACAGTTAATAGTGGCTGCTTTGATGGCGCATAGTAAAGGAAGCTCTTGGGGCTCTAGGGGCAGCCAAGGGCAAGTATCCAGGACTGAGGTGGGCAGAAGGAGCAGAATCCAGTGGCCATGGCAGTCACAGGCCTGAAGAAATTCACCCAGGGCAAAGGTCCCTGAGTGTGTCCCTTGACAAGCACAGAGTGTCAACAGTGCATTTCCCCCAGAATTTGAAGACAACCAGAGTGCAGGGCCTTTTTGTCCTAATAAGCCAGGGGACAGCCGGTGCTGGTCCGTGAGACATGACATCGTCCCTGTGCCTCCCATAGCATCTCCTGAGTCATCTGCCCCATTCCCCACCCCCAGCCCCAGGGCCTGCCCAAGGCTGTTGTGTTCTGTTGCCCTTTCTCCTTGGGCTTTTCTTAGTAACAGCACTGGCCGCTGCCGCTGCACAGAGGCCTTCTGGAGACATTCTGTCCTGGGCGGCCCCAGAGGCTGACCCTGAGTCAGCATGTCCATTCCCACCAGGGACTGCCTCCTCCCCCTGCTCAGAGTCCTGTGTGAGGTCAGTGGGGTACTTTTAGGAAGCCACGGGGTGGGGGGAGTGTCAGGAAAACTGACCGTGGCTTAAAAGTAGGCGGATGTCTCTCATAGCCAAGGGACAGCTCCAGGCAGCTGTTCTAGGTAGAAGTGTTCTGTTCTGAGGATCTGATTCCTGGGTTTGAGGCATGGCCCGGAAGTATATGAGGCCAGATCTCAGGTGCTACTCAGACCTGGCCTTGGGGAGCCACACCCCTTTGGCTCAGAGTGATCAGGAGAGGGTCTATCCAGCCAGGACCAGTTTAGACTTGCCAGAAATTCTGCAGACTCGGGGACCCCTCTGATTTCTTAGGAAGAGACATCACAGCTCTTGCCAATGAATAAGACACTGAAGAGGGCCTGATGGTGGGCAATTTGGGGTGAGGTCAGGATAGTGCCTCTGTAGGTTGGGTCAAGATCAGGACAATCCCCTCCTTCCCCCAGGGGAAGCCAGGACTTAGGAAAGCAAGTTCAAGATTAGAGGTAAAGTTGGGCAACTGCTCCTCAGGGCCTTGGAACCATGGGAAGTGCCTAGCCTATGGGAATTTCAGTGACTGCCAGAGCCAGAAGAGGCAGCCAGAAGGTCTCAACCCATAAATCCTATTCCTCTGGTGTGATGGGACCCCACCTCTGATCAGCAGTCAAGGAGCCTCCTGGGCCAGATGTAAAAGCTGGGATGGAGGGTTCCTTGCTCCAATAGCAGGACAGGGACATATGTTCTCATGGGACCTCTGACTGGCCCTGAGCTCTATGTCTCAGAACAAAAATCACTGATCCCTGAGTTGAAGGAGCCTCAGAGATCTCTTACCCAGCTATTCACTCTACAGGTGGGGTCTGAGGCCTGGGCCCTTTGAAAGGCCCTGAGATATTTGGAGCAAGGATTCTGAAAGAACTGATTTTCTGAAAGAGATTGAGCAGGGGTGACCTGAGAAGAATATCCTTCACTGGTGCTGGAGTCTAGCAAAGCCATGAATACTGTGAGACCACACTCTGCTTCTTCCTCTGTCCCAGGCCAGTCTAACATTGTGCCCACCCTGGGGAGCAGGTCTGGCCAAGGAGCCCTGGTGAACTCATTAGTCAGAGGCCCTGGCGCAGCTGCATTCATGGTCCAACAGGAAAGGGAACCTGCACCCAGCTCATCACTGGGACTATTCTTGAGGAAGCCACTCAACATTGTCCCCATCTCCTCCTGAGGGACTGTCCCCAGAGAAGTTGCCTGGATTTGTGGTGAAGTGGCCACAGCATCATGACATCAGTTCTTTGGGCACAATTCTGGATGCCTTGTGAATAGTCCTAGTGTGGGCCTGGTCCTCCATGCTTAGGGACTGGGCAGTCTCCCCCCCCATTGCTGTCTAGCATGAAGCATCTAGACAGAGGACCACTGGACTATTGGAAGATAATTTATCCTCTCCATGACTGAGGTGGTTGTTACTGGTTACAGAGCTTGTTAATAAGTGGCCCCATTGGGATGCAGGTGTCACTGGAGGAAAAAATTGACAATGATGAAAGTGGCCTATTTCCTGGGAGACAGCTTCCCTTCCAGGCAGCAACAGGAGCCCTGGAGGTGGCCCCTGAGAGCCTTTCCTTCTGGCTGTGATGCTGACTGTGCCCTGAGGTCTTGGGCCCCTGGAGCACCGGGAGAGACCGAGTCACTTGGGTCATCTTAGTTCATCCTAGATATGAGCCTGAGATGGGTTGAGGACAGAAAGGAGGACCCTCGAAGTTAGAGAGGACCCCTTCCTTGGAGGCAGTCTCCTTCCATGTCTCTCCCATACCTCCTCCCCCCTTGGCTCCTTGATGGCCTGTTAGCATGAGGTCCCCATCCTGACTCATACTCCCTGCCCCCTTACCCTGGGCTGTAGCCAGGGCCTGGGAAGCAGTTGTCCTCTCAACCATTTACAGTATGAAGGCCAATTGAAGTAGGAAGGTCCTCGGGACAGCCAGCTGAACGTTCCCACCCCACCCATCCCTTCCTGCTGGGGTCAGCCATGATCCAGCCTGAACTATCACCACCTGTAGTGAAACCCTAGAGTAAGGTCTCAGCTACTTGGAGGACAAATGGCCCTATTTTTTATTGAGTGACTTCCCTGCTGCCCTTGTGTCACTGCTGGAGGAGGCCCCAAGGGGGTCCAGACCACAGACCCCAAGAGGGCCCAGACTAGACCCTCCATAGAATGTGGTCCCTAGCCAGGCTCGATGGCTCAGCCTGTAATCCCGTGCCTTTGGGAGGTTGAGGTGAGTGGATTGCCTGAGCCCGCGAGTTCGAGACCCGCCTGGGCAACTTGGCGAGACCTCATCTCTACAATAAATCAAAAAATAAGCCAGGCGTGGTAGTGCACGCCTGTAGTTCCAGCAATTTGGAAGGCTGAGGCGGAAGGATCGCCGGAGCCCAGCAGGTCGAGGCTGCGGTGGCCAGGAGCGGCCACTGCACTCCAGTCTGGGCAACAGACTGAGACTCCAACTCAAAAAAAAAAAGAACGTGGTCCCTGGCTTCCCAAGGATGCTGCAATGTGAGGGACAGCAGGAAGGACGCCCTCGCCATTCACCTTCTCTCAGTTTCTGTTGGCATATGAAATAGATTTGCTCATAGTTTTAGAACATGTAACACCATACTGGTTAAACTGCCCGTGAACATTGACACATACCCTAGCCTCTGGGCCTGAAAGAAAGAAGTATAAAAAAGGCAGAAAAGTAATTCAAACCCTCCTTCTTGGGTACTGTAGCTCACAAAATCCTCCAAACCCTCAGGAACTGGAAAAACCTTTCTTAAAGGACAAGTTAGAATATCAGGGATGGGGAGGTCAATTTATGAGAGTGTGTGGGGAGAGGGTAAGAAAAAGACTGATTGATTCCTGGACATTCTTTAGACATGAAAGTGGTATAGGCAGAGGCCCTGCTTCTGCTGCAAAACCAGGCCTTGCACACAGGTGACACTCAGGAAGGCCAGGAGGCCCTTCCCCTGGCCAACTCTGTTGTGAGGCACAGAGGTCTCTGTGACCCCATTTGTTAAGGGTCCTCTTGTGTGATTGCAAGTTGCTCTTCCTATGACTCACATCATTGTTGCCTTTCCCCTAGCTGATTTTCAACTCAGTGTAACCTTTGGATTTAAGGCATAGTGTTAGGGACTCCCTCAAAGCATCTTAAGGGCTAGGTATGGTGGCTCACTCCTGTAATCCCAACACTTTGGGAAGCTGAGGTGCTTGAGGCTAGGAGTTCAAGACCAGCCTGGGTGGCAACTACAAAAAAATTTTTTTTTAATTAGGCAGGCACGTGGTGGCATGCATCTATAGTCCCCACTACTCAGGAGGCTGAGGCAAGAGGATTATTGATTGAGCCCAGGAGGTGGAGGCTGCAATGACCTATAATTGTGCCACTGCACTCCAGCCTGGATGACAGAATGAGATTCCATCTCAAAAAAAAAAAGAGCATTAGGTGGGGTTCTATGGCTCAGCCTGTAATCTCAGCACTTTTGGGAGGCCGAGGCAAGTGGATTGCCTGAGCCTATGGGTTTGAGACCAGCCTGGGCAAATTGGTGAGACCTCATCTCTACAATAAATCAAAAATTAGCTGGGTGTGGTAGCGCACGCCTGTAGTTCCGACTACTTGGAAGGCTAAGGCAGAAGGATCGTCAGAGCCCTGCAGACCCACACTGGCGTGGCTGTGAGTGTGCCACTGCACTCTGGTCTGGGCAACAGAGTGAGACTCCAAATCAAAAAAAGAAAAAAAAAAGCATCTTAAGGGATCTTCCCCAAATTCTGTGTTCATCCTTTGACAGTTAAAGGATCCCTTTATGAAATTCCTTGTCCTATAAATGCAATTAACAGTTTTGACCTCCTGAGGGCAAATCATTCACTGCTTGATGTGAATTTGCTTCATCAGAGACTTTTCTCCTAAAGTTAAACTGAAAACAGAGCAGAGGGGGAGAGGAGAGTCACTTATAGGGCATCTGGGTGGCCAGAGCATGGGGTCTTATGGGCAGGTCAGGGTGAACAAAGGGAACCTGAAACTTGCTGAGCCCACACTGATTTGCCTAGTACCTTAGACTAGGGGTCCCCAACCTCTGAGGAGTAGACCAGTACTGGTCCATGGCCTGTTAGGAACTGGGTAGCACAGCAGGAGGTGAGCCACAGGCGAGCAGAGCTCCATCTTCTGTCAGATCAGCAGTGGCATTAGATTCCCATAGGAGTGCAAACCCTACTGTGAACTGTGCTTGCAAGAGATCTAGGTTGTGTGCTCCTTATAAGAATCTAATGCATGATGACCCCACCCCACCCCCAACCCCTTGTCCATGGAAAAATTGTCTTCTACTAAACTTGTCCCTGATGCTGAAAAAAGGTTGGGGAACTGCTGCCCTAGACACCCAAAAAGTAATCAGGGCTTTTCTTAGCCCATTTGGGCTGCTATAACAAAATACTGTAAAGTGGGTGGCTTATAAACAACAGAAATTTATTTCTCACAGTTCTGGGGCCTGGAAATTCCAGGATCAAGGCACCAACTGATCTGGTATTCAGTGCCAGCTTCCTTCCACACCTTCTCGTTGTGTCTTCATGTGGTGAAAGGGACAGGCTCCAGTCTCTCAAGTCCCTTATGAGGGCACTCTTCCCATTCATGAGGGCTCCACCTTCATGACTAATCACCTCCCTAAGGCTTCCCCTTCTAATATCATCACGTCAGGGGTGAGGTTTCAACATACGAACTTGCAGGGGACACTAACATTCAGACAGCAACTGGGCTCTGCCATGCTACAGACCAGGAAATGGCAGCTCAGAGAGGGCCAGCCAACAGCCCAGAGCCCTCAGGAAGTCAGAGATCAGCAGGGGATCTGAAAAGAGGTCACCCTTACCCCAGAGTAGAATCTCCTCCCTCTGCCCCATGCTGGGAGGCCAAAAGGGAGGTGGGATTGAGACGTGTTCCATAAGCACAGGGGATGCAGAAAGGGAGGCGGGAGATTCCCAGTGATCCATTTTGGTTTTTCAGTCTTGGACCAAATGGAAAAGTTATTTTTAATTGAATATCTAAAATCAAATCATATTCTGTGATACATATACTTAGTGCTGCATTCTTTAGAGGGCTTCGAACTTTTTCTTTTGTGAGCAAGATGCTGTCATCATGTGACCTGCCATTGCCCCAGTTTCTCTGCTTGGTCAGTTTAGATTCTCTCACACTCATCTCTGCCTAGGAAGTATCCCAGGAAGGGGAGGGAGAAAGGGTGATGCTCCAGCCCAGAGACTGTCGGCAGTGGGCTCCAAATGTCACCTTTTGGTGTCCATACAAAGACTATGCTATCCATCTCCATTCCTGGTATGATGGAGGAGAAAAAGGCAATGCACAGACGTCATTTGGAAGATGCTATCGCGTACAGAAGGGAGTGAGATTGTGTCTGTAAACATTAAAACAGCAGGACCTGCTTGCGAAGCTTTCTTTGATTGTGTCTTATCCTCAACATATCCTCAGCTTACTGTCTGTCCCCGCAACTCCCTCACATGCTACCCGGGCTCTTGCCTCCCGCCCCAACTTGCAGCTAACCATTTTGTTTTTGTATACCTCCTCTTCTCCCAGCGAGACTGCAGTCTCCTTGGAGGTAGGGCCCTGTCTCTTTCTTCTTCTTTGTCTTATCATCAGTGCATGGACTATCATAGGAGCTCAGAAAATGTTTGTTGTTTTGTTTTTATTCAAAGTTAGAGCTATAATTCACAAAATACACACCTCACATTTACTCTGTTAAATTCTTCCTTTAATTGAAATGCATTCATTTGGAGAAAGTGATGCTGATAGGAACCAGATAACTGGAGAACTGATGATTTTCTAAGTGCTGTCAGCCCCTTAGGATGTAAATTACAATATGGAGCATTTAGATACCAAACCCATTGGGGGAGGCACTGAGGATTATCCATTCTCACACAGAGAACTCCACACAAACCCCAACTCATATTAATTAAAAATTCTAAATCACACAATTGTTTTTTTTCTGCAAATGCTTTTATGCTCTGTTTTAATTATCACCATTAATAATAATGATAATGATAATAATAATAATAAAACTACTATGTGATTAAGGTGCAGATAAGCAATTAGGAAACAAAAATATTTACAGGTTTTTAGGGAACCCTGTGCTATGAATGGGAATAGAATAATTACAAAGGAGATTGATGTGAGAGCTGGTTCCAGAAGATTCTCCACCTGGGAGTTGAAGTCAGTCATTGGGTTCTGTTTTGCCTGTAAGTCTATTAACCTGTTCCCCTGATATCAATCATTTAGTCACTCACGCATTTGACACATATGTATTAAGTGTCTTGAATATTCCAGGCAGTGTGCTTGGTGCTGGAGATGCGATGGTGAACAGAACATTCCCCACTCCATGGTCTGGGGTGGCTCCGGGCAGGTATGCATCCATTACAGCACGGTGGCGGAAGACGCCAGCCAGGGCAATGATGGTCACTGCATGCTGTGGGGTAGCTTTCCCTGGAGCATTTTCCTAAGAAGAGACCTACAGGGATGAGTTGGAGATCTCAGGGGAAAGGGCCAGTCAGGGAGAAAAAGCTCCCCACAGAGGCCCCGTGATCAAGGAGAGTTTGGAGGACCGAATATCATTAGATTATTTTTCTGGAGGAGGCAGCCATCAGGGAGAAACTGGCGAGGTCAGCTTAGGCCACATCCTGAGGGCCGTGGGGAGCCACAGACAGGTTTTTTGTGAAACAAAGATCAGGTGTGCACTTCAGAATGCTTTCCCTGGATGGCTGTGGTGTGAGGAAGTAGGAAGCAGGGACGCCAGCGTCGGAGCCGAGTACAGAATTCCATGATGGTAGTGGCCTAGAGATGAGTAATGGTGGGAAAGGGGGGAATGGGAGGATTTGAGAAATGTGGGCCAGGTGACGATGATTATGATGACAAATAATACGCTCTTGCCACATGCCAGAGCCTAGCAAGGGCTTTGGTTTTCTTGTTCTTTTCTGTTTTAATTTTTTTTTTTTAACTTTAAACAAAATCTATGAATCTATTTTTCCCATTTTATGGATGAGGAAATGGAGACACAAAGAGGTCAAATAATTGGTCCAAGACCACACCGTAATCTAAGTAGCAAATAGGAATCAGACTCCTGCTTGACTGTGAACCCACCCCCATTTGATTCCAGAGCCCATGGCCCATGGCCCATGGCCCATCGCCCACACTGCTACATTCAGTGACTTGGAGACAGAAGTCTGTTCCTCAGGTAGGAAGAGTGGGCTGAGCAGATGACTTGTTTGGGTGACACACACCTGACAGTCCCTCAGGGAATACTTAGTGTCAGAAGTAGTGGTGAGGCTTTGTCCCTGGCTGGCCATCTCCCTGCTCATGAAGCCCTGTCTCCCAGCACATGGAAATACAAGCCTTTTGTATTTGGCTATTACTGGTCAGGACTTGGCTTGGTGTGGGAGGGAATTCTGCTACTGGTCCTCTGGGCCCATGGTCTGGCCTGAGCTCCAAACCTGATTCTCACTACCCTCTCAGTGCTGAAGTGCGCCCGACTGAATTTGCTTTGGGTGTGACTTGGAGAACCAATTGATTTCCCAGCTCCCTATCTTGTCACCATCTGAGTGAGCTTTTATGGAGAATCTGCTGCTCTCTGAGCAGTTTCATGGACATTTTCTTCATCTTTTGCCTGAAATGAAGTTCATAAATTGGTGCTTTATGAGGTTTGGTCTAGAACGAGCAGCATGCAATGGCTAGTTTATAGACATGGGCATCTCTTCAATTTCCCACTTCTCTGTGGACCCTCTGTTTGCATTTGCCCTGTGGGACTCATGTGGCTTCAGATCC
Source organism: Carlito syrichta (assembly GCF_000164805.1). Lineage (NCBI taxonomy): Eukaryota > Metazoa > Chordata > Mammalia > Primates > Tarsiidae > Carlito > Carlito syrichta. The sequence goes on from NW_007252331.1 coordinate 1,637,761, forward strand.
AGAAATTCTGAGTGTCATCAGTCATCTGATGAGCAGGTTGCTCCTCTTCACCACTCCAGCCTTGTCCTGTGCAGAGTTTGGTCCTAGGGCAGGAAAGTAGCCCTGAGGAATGGGGCAAGGACCATAAAATGCTATGCAGAAGCCCTGAGTCATGACTGTGTCCCAACTCACTACAGAAACTTGGCCCTGTTCACCTTCCTTTCTGGACCTCGTTTCCCTCTACAAAAGAGGAAATGTGAGTTCCTGTTTGTTGGGTACATCTTTGTGGCAGTCAAATAGATAATAGATTCGTGCATTTGTTTACCAGCTATTTACTGAGCACCTATTATGTGCCAAGCACAGTTACTCTTTGGATAGAGTAGTTACCAAAACAGACAAAAATCGCTATCCTCATGTACTGTCTAGTGGCTAGAAAGACAATGAATAAAATAAGGAAAAAAATATGTAGCATGTTAGGTGGTAATAAATGCTAGGAAGTTACATGTTCAAAATGGTCAACTAGAAAATGCCTACCAAGCCTCTGTTAAAGACAACTAGAAAAGCAGGCAGTATATAATAATCATCATCTTGAAGGCTTTAGAGAACTAATGAAATAGTGAGATGCTATTAGATCAGGGTCTGGGAAGGACAAAGTCCCATGGAGGTGAGCCTTATGTTTACAGCCAGTATTCCCCTAGGGTTGTTTGCCATTTCTGAAAAGACAGCTAAGAGTAGAGCAGAGCTCTCAACTTGCAGGGTCAGAGGACCAGAATTGGAACCCAGAGTGTGACAAGGGTGACAGTGGGTTCCAGTGACTCTTCACTTGCTTTGGCTTGGGACTCTGAAGGGCTGTTCCCTGGGCCCTCTCAGGAGTTGTGTTTCTGCTTCAAGTCATCTGGATTCTTCCAGATGAATTAAGTTGATCCCATACTGCAAGTGTACTCAGTTGCCCAGCAGAAGCAAACAAATAATCTTGGAAGAAAGTATCATCCTAGACTTCAAATTATTTCTAAAAACAATGTGTAAAGGCAGAATCTGTAACACAATTTTTAAAAATAACTAGACAAAAAAGTAACTAGACACAAAAATAATTAGAGAGAACATTAATAAACATCAGTAGAAAAAGCAATATAGAAGGACCCACAGGGGTTTCAGATAGTTTGGCGTTATCAGACACAGACACTAAAATAACTCTGCCTTATCATGTTCCAGGTGTTAAAACACAAAATTTGAATTTTCAGCAGAGAACCAGAAATTGTGTTTTGTTTAAAAGAGCCAAATGTAAGCCAGGCTCGGTGGCTCAGCCTATAATCCTGCGCCTTTGGGAGGCTGAGGTGAGTGGATTGCCTGAGTCTGCGGGTTCGAGACCCACCTGGGCAACTTGGCGAGACCTCATCTCTACAATAAAATCAAAAATTAGCTGGGCGTGGTAGTGCACACCTGTAGTTCCAGCTACTTGGAAGGCTGAGGCGGAAGAATCGCCGGAGCCCAGCAGGTCAGA